>NW_024412400.1:55103835-55133624 GCF_014898765.1 Herpailurus yagouaroundi
AGAGAGAGAGAGAGAGAGAGAGAGAGAGAGAGAGAGAGAGAGAGAGAGAGAATCTCAAGCAGGCTCCATGCCCTGCGTAGAGATGGACACAGGGCTTGGCTTGATCTTACGAACTGTGAGGTCATGACCTGAGCCAAAATCTAGTCAGGCACTTAACTGATTGAGCCACCTAGGTGCCCTCCTAGATAGCTTTTAAACTGACATGAGATGATTAGGTATGTCTCACGGTTTATTTCCAATCCTAAAATTTAGTGATTTATTCCAGCAGGCTCTGTAGCTAAATTATGTGCATGTTTCTCTCCCTCCTCTCCTTCCTTCCTCCCTCCCTTTTTTTCTTATTTTGTGTAATATTGAAGACTAGTTTACATAGGTATCATTTAAAAGGTTTATATTTATATTGAAGTCTCCCCTTTGACTGTGGTTCATATTGTATACTCAGACAGCATAATCTGAATATTTTTATTAAGCCGAAAAAGGCCACTTTTGTGTTCCAATTAAAGCATCCTTTTAATATATTATTTATTTTTAAAAGCAGTCCCTGAACACTGAAGCTATGTTATATGCAACACAGATCTTTTCTCCATCTTACTCGGAACAGTAATTCCAGAGAACTAAATCTTTGCCCTAAGTGAGACACTCCTATCGCGTTGAAAGGTGAGCTAGGCTTTTAGTGTGCACTGAAGCTGACGGCTGGCGGTCACTCAGCAGTTTAAGAAATATATGTTGGTCATTCGGGAGGTGGGGGCAAAGAGGTGAAGCATCTGAATTTTGGAAGAGAAGGGTTTAGAGGTTATTAATAGCATCCAGCTGTCCAGAAGAAATGAATGAACCACACTTATAGAAGATATCACTGG
This sequence comes from Herpailurus yagouaroundi, assembly GCF_014898765.1. Taxonomy (NCBI): domain Eukaryota; kingdom Metazoa; phylum Chordata; class Mammalia; order Carnivora; family Felidae; genus Herpailurus; species Herpailurus yagouaroundi. The sequence continues at coordinate 55,104,690 of NW_024412400.1, forward strand.
CCTAAATATTTTTTCTAAAATAACTCATTATTACTTTCTTTTCAAAACTGTTTTTTTTTTTTTAATCCTCTCTCTTTCCCATCCATTTGAAGCTTCAACAACAGCCATTAATTTTTGTCAAGCACCTGCCATATACCCCATGCTAGGAACTGGGGATATAGCACTGAACAAGACAAGGCAGGGCAGGTTCCTGGCCTCATGGAGTTTACCTTTTACTCCATTATTTTGTGCTCACATGATAAGGAACTAGAATTAGTGTCTGAGATGTAGCACATAGTAAACATCTCAATTATATTTTAATTTATTGTTAAAGTAATATAGGAAAAACAACGTACTACTAGTTTTATTACATTCAAAACTTATATAAAGATATTAAATGTACTGTTTAGGATTTGGGGAGAGTTACTTGTCTGGCAACAATTTTCGTTCAAAAGTTTGTGAAAGATTGAGGTAGATCCTTTGTCCTAATATTTAGGTGGTGTCTGAGATGATTTTTAAAAAGTCAAGGTGCAAAATTTCCTTCCATACAGAGAATCCCCTTGCCACGGAGTCTTTTCTTCCCACCGTATCAGTGCACTTCCTTTGCCGCCACTAAAGATGAGGCAAGGAGGGTCTGTTGCCAAGACTAAGGCAAGAGTGTTCAAGGTTCTGATGAGCATGTGGGTATTCTCCCTCATTAAAGCTATGTTCTAAATACTGCTTATGGGGGCACCTGGGTGGCGCAGTCAGTTAAGTGTCCAGCTCTTGATCTCCGCTCAGGTTATGATCTGTTTGTGAGTTCAGACCCTGCGTTGGGCTCTGCACTGATGGTGCAGAGCCTGCTTGGGATTCTGTCTGTCCTTTTCTCTGCCCCTCCCCCATTTTTTCTCTCTCTCCCTCCCTCCCTCCCTCTCTCTCTCTCTCTCTCTCTCTCTCTCTCTCAAAAACAAATAAATAAACTTTAAGTACTACTCCTTATGTTCTATAGGCAATTTTATTGTCTGTAGTCTACCACATACATTTTTTTCAGATTAATTAGATGCTTATGTGTCAACCTAGCAACCTAATTGTTGTTTGGAAAATTTTGTTTTAAATTCAGAACAGCTGACCTATAGGTGGATGTTGGAATATTACCTACCCTTGCACTGGGTATACGAGGCCATCTTCTGTGAAGAAAACAAGCACATTTCTATTTGTGGGATGTCCATAATGTTAGAATTCACTATGCTACAGTAGAATTATTATCTTAGTTAATACATTTCATTGTGAGGAATTTTCTTATTCTTATGGATTGCATCATGGATTGAGGATTTGGTCTTTATTCCATGCTAAAACTTGATTATTAATTAGCCTCTATTCTTCCTCTTTGCTGCCAGAAAATGGTATGATCTTTCATTTCAAAGTTGTAGAGGACTGTTCGTTTTGTTTACCAGATATTTGCTGGGATTTTGGCTACCCGGCACCTGAACTTCTATTCTTGTTTGGGTGAATTATTTGCTGTATGGGCCTTTGGGGGGGCAGGGGATCAGATCTCCCCTCTTCTTGTCCTTGTTGTTAGGTCTCAGACATGTGATAGGCTAAGCTAGTTGGAATTACTCAGATCTTTGAATCTTGAAAGCATGACTCAAAGAAGCATGGGCAGTTTATTGTTGGCAGTGGTAGTGTTGAGAGTCAGGCACCACCACTGTCCAGTCAAGGCAGTGGGGGTGAGAAAGGTATGTTAATGGGATTCTTCTGAGGCTGAGACTTCTGTTTCCCAGCCTCCCTTAGCTCTGGCTCATTTCCAGGCCAGGCATCCAGCTTTATCTTTGAGTCTTAGAATTTTCAATAACCTTCGAATTAACTCCTTTTTTTTCTTCTTTAAGTCTGCCAAAGTTGGTTTCTGTTGTTTATAACCAAGAACCTTGACTGATTTATTGTGTGAAAGCTAACTGCTGCTGAGTATATCTTCCAAAAAATGGTCCCACTAACATATATCCTATCCTAGATGCCCTTTTTACAGTGTGGTTTCACAGACATACAGGCGGTGTGCATTCCCACTCCTTAAACCTGGGCAGATCACTAGATTGTGGTGGAGCTGATGATGGGTGACTTCCAAGGTGAAGCCATAAAAGGCAGTACAGTTTCTTCCTGGTTCTCCCTCCCGACCCCACTTTTTTTGGGACCTGTTCCCATGAGCCTGAGTGCAGGTACCCTGAATCTACCATGCTAGAGAGATCACGTGGAAAGACAATTACATCGAGTGAGAAGGGATGCCAGAGGAGTCCCAGCTGTTCCAGTTCCCAACTGATGAGTTTTCCCCATTTAGATGACATACAGATATGTAAGCTTTCATATGATTTCAGCCCCCAGCCTTTGAGCTGGCCCAGCAGATGCTGATTGGAGCAGAAATAAACTATCTCCATTGAGCTTGCATTGAAGATTCATGAACAAAATAGGCATTGCTATTGTTTTAAAATACTTTTGGGGACATTGGCTTAGTCAGTTAAGCATCAGACTCTTGATTTTGGCTCAGGTCATGATCTCATGGTCCTGAGATCAAACCCTGCGTCGGGGCTCTGTGCTAGACATGCAGCCTGCTTGAGATTTTCTCTCTTCCTCTCCATCTGCCTCTCTCTCTCTCTCTCTCTCAAAAAAAAAAAAAGATACTTTGGGTTTATTATACAGCATTATATATCCAGAACTATGACTATTATACATATTTAAACCAGAACACCTAGTTGTAACTACTAGTATAGAATCATGTCTTTAGATTTTTAAAAGACAGGATTATTGATATAAAATAAACTCACTGATCTAGTTTCCCCCTTTTTGCATCTTATAGATTAAGAGAGTTTATTTGGTCTATTATAGAATTACTTAGCTGGAATAACATTAAAGAGCTTTATTGATGTTGGAATTACAAAATATCAATGCTATCTTCAATATTGAGCTGTTAAAAATACTATTTTTCTGGATATTTACAGCAGCTTTGCATCTGATTCCATTGTGGCCGGGATAAAATATTGCTTGGGCATCCCCTGTGTAAATAAGTCTCTAAATGTGAATTCATTCCCTCTATTAAGACTCTAGCACATCTTTCAAAAAGCAAAATGAAAATCCTAATTTTCTTCTGGGTTGGATGTCCCACTTAACAGGGAGATTTAGAGGGAGTTTTAAAAATTAGGAAAAAATAGCTCAGAGTTGTTGAGGATTTAACTACGTGTCAGGTACTATGCTAAGTGCTTGCGTTTCTTCTCATTCAATGATCATTTAAACAATCTTATGAAGTAGATTCTATTACTCTCCCTATTTTATAGGAAGATAAATGTGTGAGGAAACACATTTAGGGTAAATAAAACTTGTCCAGATCACATAGCTAGCAGCTGGGATTTGAACCCAAGACTCTATGTGTCTTCAGGACCATATATGCCATGCTGTACATCCAGAATGGTTGTGAATGATACTTGAACATTTAGGCCCCTGGATTGCCTTTGGGGCCCCTAACATTCAGTGACAACACAAACAAACCCTAGCTTTTTTGCAGATTTCACTCTCAGAGTCAGACAAAGAGATACTTTTCACACCTTCTCCCATTTGCTCTAAGCCCTAGTCTTTAAATGTTTAAAAAGGCTCCCCTTACTCTTTTAGGAAAAGCATGAGAACAGAAGCTTTACAGGGATCTTGATGGTCTCAGTGGCACCTGTTTTGACCAATTCTTTGAAGCAAATCTACTTTTTGTAGGAAGTACACAACTTGTATACGAATGATGCAAAGTAATCTATCCTTCATGATGACACTAATTGGTAAGTGTTTAAAGTAGAAGATTTTCATCTCTAATACTTGAAATTTGAGTCACTTGTGACAGTAATGTAAGGGATTGACGGCTTCTGAGGGTAGAACTTGGAGACCATGCTGCCACATTGCTAGCCTGGGATTATGGCAAACTGCAGACCTCGAGTTGAAGGAGAACAAGGAAAATGATACTGATGTTGGATGAGATCCCGATTACTTTAGTTTTTTTTTTTTTTTTTTAAGTTTATTTATTTTTGACAGAGAGAGAGACAGTAGGAGACGAGCAGAGAGAGAGAGAGAATTGCAAGCAGGCTCTGCATCAGCAGCTCAGAGCCCAACGCAGGGCTCAAACCCACAAACCATGAGATCATGACCTGAGCCAAAACCAAGAGTTGGACAGCCAACTGACTGAGCCACCAGGCGCTCCGGTTTGTTTTTTTAAATGTGTATATCATGCCTAGCTTCTTCAGCAGAGATGACTTGTAGGAGAAAATTTGCAAACAGGATGTTAGAAAAAATCCATCTCTGTGTTCCCAACCAAAATTCAAATCTCTTCTCTGAATGTGCTCCTGTATGCTACTGCAGATACTGTACTACTCCATATGACAGCACTACTAAATTTTATATTTAGAGGAATTGATTTCCTAGTGAACAACAGGGCCCTGGAAATTCAGAACTCTCATATACCCTGCACTGGGTTACCAGAGATCTTTTTAATGTAGAGGCTCTGTGAGGGCACAACTACAATGGTTGAAGTGCCTTATTGGGAGATGGGCATGTCCCATTTTCCCTAATGACACAGAGGGAGTAAAAAAAGATTTCATCTTCTTTTTGAGTCTTGCACACAACAACCTGAGCCTAGCATGTGACAAAAAGCCTTTGGTCTTTTTATATCCTTTGAGAATGACTTCTGCACCTAGGTAACCAATCATAGGCTGTGGACCCCTAACTATGGAGGAAAAGGGCAGTTTTGCTAACTAGCCAAGAGAAACAGACATTGCCACATTCTAGAGCATGTAGGTTTGCAAGAATCCAGCCTAGGACAAAGGTTTGCATTTTTTTAAAGTCTGATATTTTCTCAGGTGTTTCACTGCAGAGACCTGGATTTAACTTGAATTCTCCTCTAAGGGCTATTTATTATGAGCTGTGTGTGTCACAGGTATATATCTGACTTCAAATTGAGGTTTGTAAGAAATATTCAGTTTTAAAATTCTTTCTGGATAGCTGAATTTTCAGCAGAGGACTTTGTGCATTCCCACCAGGCTGGAGAGAAATTTGGTCTTTGCCATCTTTAAAGTTCTTCCCAAGTCTTAGTTCATGGCAAGCTGGGGATGGCAGTTGTTTCTACTGAGATGCCTCTTGCCTTAGTATTCATCTCCTCTTGAGGTCTGACAGCTCTCTTGCTTTCTGATTGTGCTTGGTTCCTAGAAACCATTTTGTTTTTTTGGAGGCTGGGCAGCTGTTTCCTTCTATCTCCTCCCCATAGGGCACCACTTATATTGGCCCAGTTGGACTGTATACAGATAATTTAGCTAATACCTGCATTGGCATATACATATAAAATGTTTTCTTATCTTTACTAAGAATTTGGGGAGAGAGGTATAGTGAGAAGCCATGGAAGAGAAAGAAGCTCAGGGTTGGGGCCTACATTAGTCTGCTCAGGCTGCTGTAACAAAATATGATAGACTGGTGGCTTAAACAATAAACATTTATTTCTTACAGTTCTGGGAAGTCCAAGATCAAGGTATGACAGATTTGACTCCTGGTGAGAGCTCTCTTCCAGGCTTATAGATAGCTGCCTTCTTGCTTTGTTCTCACATGGCAGGGAGAGAGAGCAAGCTCTTGCATGAACTCTCTGATATCTTAGGAGTGCACTAATCCCATCATGAGGACCCACCTTCATGACGTCATCCAAACCTAATTACCTTCCAAAGGCTCCATCTCTAAATACCATGGGAGTTAGAGTTTCAACATAGATTTTGGGGGCTTATAAACATTCAGTCCCAAAGAAGGCCCCTTTTCAGATCTGGTTGAAGAACCTGCTGGATGTATTCACTGGAGGAGTGGAGGAACCTAAGAGAAGCCTTACTCTCAAGTGTGCAGACACTTAAGAAATACGGGGTTTAGGACAAGGGAGGTACAGGTGATCCTTGCCATCATAATGTGGAACATCTCTAAACATTCAGCTTAGCAGGATACATACTCAATGCTAACAGAACCCGCTGAACAAATTTCATTTATTTATGCCAGATGGAAGAATTCCTCCCCAGGAACCACCACTAAGTTCCCAACATTTTTAAAACTCATAACCTGAATCATTAGCAACTGAGCAACTAGTTCCACTTTGCCCAAGGATAGAGAGGACACCCTGTGTGTGAGGGGAGGTATTTCCCTTTTATGTTGTGAATGTAGCGAAGAAAGAGAAGGCAAACAAAACAGCACTTTCATATTAAAAGAGGTTGGAAGGCTAGATCTTGCCAGAGGGGTAACTAATGAACGTTCCCTTGTATGTGACTCCTACTGTGTGCTTCTGAGAAAGAAATGCTACCTCTTCTTCTCCGCTCTATTCAAGGTTGCCAAACCTTTGAGGGAAATATTTTATATAACTTTTAATTTGTTTTTCAGTTGGATTATCCAAATTCTGATGCTGAGCAGTTCTATCTTAAGAATGAGTGAGTCCTCTCTAGACTGTAAATTGGAGAACTCAGGCCTTTTATTCCTAGATTTTAATTAAGGAAAATAGATATCTCAGGTGGACTAGAATATCCTGTTCAAAAAAGAACTCTTTCCAAGGTTCTCCTCCCTGCTTCCTGTCCTTAGGAATGCTCATTATATTACCTTTGCTTATTAGCTCTAGGAAAGGTGCTGGTGGGTAAGAGAAAGCTAAGGGGACAAGAGAGAATTTTTGCCCCAAGGATTTTATAAATTAGTTGGAGAATATATACACATGAAAATGTTTAGTAACAATTCCAGTAGCATATGATTAAAAGCCAGAATGAATTGGCCGATCGTAAGTTGCTGTAGGACATGGTTAATCAAGTCAGAATCCCATCCAATGCTTGTTGAAACAAATTCATATGCCCTATCCCTAGAGTTTCTGATGCTGTAGGTCTAGAGTGGGGTCCAGTAATTTGGATTTTTAATTTCCCAGCTGGTGCTGATGCCACTGATCTGGAGACAACCATTTGCTAACTGCTGCTCTAGGAGATCAGGGAACAGACAGTTGATGGCAAACATATGATTGACAGGTATTGAGATGGTGCTTCTTGCTGTCACTCATTTGATGCAGTTACCCACGCTTCGCTTTTCTGGCCCCATTTTAAGAGGACAGCTTGTAGTACTCTTTAAAATATCCACTTTTGATGGATATAAGCAGACAGCATACTCTTTCCTATAATTAGGTAATTCTTTACAAGGAGAGGAAATTTCTGTCATCTTCCTGGCAACAATAGGAAGAAAACAATATTCTTGTTTTTGCTTTGACCATTATTATTTTCTTTCACCATTCTCCTACCTCCCACATTCACCCATGCATTCCCTAATGTACATTAAGTTTTTTTTTTCTTCAACAGCCAAATGAAAATAGGAAACATGTGTCTTTGGATTCACAATCAGTTAAGTTAAAATTGGGTAAATGGAGAGGAGTAAAATTTAGAAAGAATGTAGGGTGAAGAGTTCAGAAAACAAGCTTCCTTGGAAGGAGTTATTTGGTGCTTGGGGAAGAACACTCGCTGATTGAGTATATACATTTCTGGAAAAGAAATGCAATAACATTTTCGCATCCTCTAGATGGGGGTTTGTCATAATGTTTTACTGCAGTAAAGTGGAAGGTTTCATTGCTATTAAGTTAGTAGCAATCCAAATGATTCTACTCTCAAATATGTGTTCCTATTACTTCGTATTACTGAGGAAATAGCATTATGCAGTTTTTTTTTTTTAAAGCAAGGAATCCTTACTTTAAATGCATTTGAATCCTTACTTTATTACATTTGAAGTTGCTACCAAATACCAGTACAAGCAGAATAAAAAGTTGTGCTGAAGTATCTCTAGTCCTCTGGGGAAACCAGCTCCTAACCTGTCAAGAACTTAAGGTTGATCTAATCAGGTTGATTTGGGGCATTTTGAGCAAGAACAAGTTACCACAAGTCCTTCTCCCCTCCAACCCAGATTTTGCAGCTTTATCCCTTTACTCCATTTTCTTCCATTGATTACATTCAACTCCCCAAATACAGTGGTATTAGGATTTGGGGATATAGTGAAACTCAGTGTGTATTTCATAGGATAGTAGTTCTTTGTTTTACTTTATGGTAATTTTTTAAATGCTTGGTTGCATGTGATTCCTAATATAGAGAGCAGCTTGTTATTTTTTCTTACTTTTTCAGCAGCATTTTAAAAACACCACTCTGTAAGGTAATGTTCTTTTATTTTGAAGCATACCAATGCATACATATAATTAGGCACTAAGGAGGACTGTATTATTATTATTATTTTTTTTGCAAAGATTTTAACTATAGGTTTACACAACAATCCTTTGGATGTGAATTGAAGATGCATGTTAACATGGTGTCTGATACTTCTGCTGTATTTTTACTTCTACGAAGATTGAGGACCTGGTTCCAAGAGAGGGCACCATTTCTCTTAAATGTTTTCTTCCAATTTTTTTTTCATGCTGATAAAACACTAAATTATGCTGTCAATTTCTGGAAACTGAGTTAACAATTTTTTCTTAATTTGGCAATAGCGTAGAAACAGAAGGTTAGGAGAGAGAATAGTGTGAAGAAGTTTGTTGAGCCTGATTTGTACATAATTTTGTTTTTGATCAGTGTCTTCTCAGAATAAATTCAAGACACTCTTCCCCTTCTTTTTCAAGATGAAAGAATCCTCCAACAATTAGTTTCTAATTTTCATTCTCTTAACACTAAAGTTTTAATGATTTCAGAATCTGCTTCCATTTTCAACTATTCTCTCATGTGTTTCTTTTATTTATTTATTTAAATGTTTATTCATTTTTGAGAGAGAGAGAGAGAGAGAGAGAGAGCGAGAGCGCGCGCGCGCTCGCTCGCGCAAGAGAGGGGGAGGGGCAGAGAGAGGGGGACAGAGGATCCAAAGTGGGCTCTGCACTGACAGCAGCAAGCCTGAGGCGATGCTCAAACTCATGAATTGTGAGATCATGACTTGAGCTGAAGTCAGATGCTCATCTGACCGTGCCACCCAGCTGCCCCTCAAGTATGTTTTTAAAATTTTTATACTTATTCTTCCTTTTCAGAATTCTTATTAGGGTTATCATGCCATGGCACATATCCAGTGACCTCACTCTCTTGCAGTTTGCATCTTATCTCCCAAGATCTTTCTTGAAACAGTTAAGTAATTAATATATATTTGATATCATTAATCTTTGAATAGAGGGAAGGAGAAAGATCATCTGTCTCTTGTACATGGTTGACTAGCACTTAAAAACTTGATCTTGATCTTAATTCTCCAAGATACATGAATAATGCTTTTACTATGAGTTGATATAATCTATTTCCTCTCTAATTACTTATTAGAGTAGACATCATCTTAAAGGCCAGGAAGTGTCTGGTTTCTGGATTCTCTAGAACCTTTCCCAGGCTACCACATCTAGCACAGAATTAGCACTTTAGCTGAAGTTTGAATAATGAATGAAATGAACAAAGGAACATGTAAAGCTTTGAGGAAAAGTAGCATATTTTAGTCATGGGTTCAAGATGGTTAATAAATTATAATATAAAAAAGAGCAGAATTTGGAGTACCTGCCTGGCTCACTCAGTAGAGCATGTGACCTTGATCTCAGGGTCATGAATTCAAGCCCCACATTGGGAGTAGAGTTTACTGTAAAAAACAAAAACAAAAACAAAAACAAAAAACACAACAACTTTTGGCTTACTTTGTGATTTAAAAATATTTTTTATTAGACTTTTTTAAAAGTTTACTTGTTTATTTTGAGAGAGAGAGAGAGAGAGAGAGAGAGAGAGAGAGAGAGAGAGAGAGAGAAAGTGCATGCAAGCAAGGGAGGAGCAAAGAGAGAGAGAGAGAGAAAGAGAATCCCAAGCAGGATCCATACTGTCAGCGTAGAGCTGGACACAGGGCTTGATGTCACTCATGAACCAAGAGATCATGACCTGAGCTGAAGTTCAGTCAGAGATTTAACCGACTGAACCACCCAGGTATCCTTAGACTTTGTTTTTGAGAGCAGTTTTAAATTCACAGCAAACTTGAGTGGAAAGTACAGAGATTTCCTGTATACCCCCTATCCCACACATGGATGACCTCCTTAATTATCAACATCCTGCACCAGAGTGGTACATTTCTCACAGTTGATGAACCTGTGTTGGTGCATCATTATCACCCAAAGCCCGCATTTTACATTAGAGTTCACTTGGTGTTGTACATTTGATCATTTGGACAACTATATAATGACATGCATCCACTATTATAATTTCATATAGAATAGTCTCACTGCCCTAAAAATCCTCTGTGGTCTGCCTATTCATCCCTCCCACCAACGTAACCCCTGGCAATTGCTAATCTCTTTATTGGCTTCATAGTTTTACCTTTTCCAGAATGTCATTTGGTTGGAATCGTATAACGTGTAATCTTTTCAGATTAGCTTCTGAACATAGTTATATACATTGAAGTTTTTTCCATGTCTTAGTTCATTTCTTGTTAGCACTGAATAATATTCCGTTGTTTGGATGTACCACGGTTTATTTCTTCATTCACTTACTGAAGGACATCTTGGTTTTCCAAGTTTGGATTTATAAATAAGCTGCTATAAGCATTTGTATGCAGATTTTTGTGTGGACATAGTTTTCAACTTGTTTGGGTATAATACCAAGGAGTGTGATTGTTGGATCGTGTGGTAAGAATATGTTGAGTTTGGTAAGAAACTGTCAAATTGTCTTTCAAAGTGGCTGTACCATTTTGCATTCCTCCCAGCAATGAGTGAGAGTTCCTGATTGCTGCTGGCCAGCATTTTTTTGGTGGTGTCAGCGTTCTAGATTATGACCATTTTAATAGGTATGTAGTGGTATCTCGTTGTTTTCATTGGCATTTCCCTGATGACATATGATATGATTAGAGCATGTTTTTATATTCTTACTTGCCATCTGTATATCTTCTTTAGTGAGGTGTCTTTTAGATCTTTAGCCCATTTTCAATTGTTTCTGTTTTCTGTTTATTTACTTGTCTATTTTACTATTGAGCTGTGAGAGTTTGTGTGTGTGTGTGCGTGTGTGTGTGTATTTTAAATGACAGTTTCCTTTATCAGATATATCTTTGCTAATATTTTCTTCCAGTCTGTGGCTTGTGTTTTCATTTCCTTGAACTTACTTATTTTAATTTGATTGATTTTTGAATATGGGGTATAGTTGCAATGTAGAAAATTTTAAAAGTGTTGTGTTTGTTTCCTAAGGTTGCCATAACTAAGTACCGCTGTAGGTGGTTTTAAACAACAGGAACTCATTCTCTTAAAACCTGGACGCTACAAGTCTGCAAACAAGGTTGTTGGTAGGGCCATGGTCTCTCTGAAGGCTCTAGGAAAGAATCCTTCCTTGCCTCTTCTAGCTTCTGTTGGTTAGGGGAAATTCTGGTTTGCAACTCCATTTCTCTCTCTGTCTGCTTCTGTCATCATTGGGATTCTCCGTGTGCCCCTCTATGTCTGCATCCAATTTTCTCTCTTCTTTTAAGGACATTAGTTATTGGAATATGGCCCACCCTAACCTACCATGACCTCTTTTCTACTTGGTTATATTTGCAAAGACCCAATTTCCAAATAAAGTCACATTTTATAAGTATGGGGAGAGAGGTGTTGCAACTTGAATAGATTTCTTCTTGGGGACACAGTTCTACCTACTACAGATATAAAAGTGTGTAAATGAAAAATTTCTCACCTGTATCCCCAAGTCACCTAGTTGCACTCCTGAGAGGCACATATTATTTGAGTTTATTTTAAATAACTGCAACTAGTCTAAAAATGACTTAATGGAGGAAAGTCTCATTTTCTCCTAGAAGAATCAGTCTTATTCTCATCTTTTTCATTCATCAAAACTTCGTGATTTATAGTCATCACATTTATCCCATGTCCTTGGCTGAGTTCAGGGATGGGGGAAAAAAAGGTGAAATGTTCAAGTAGAAACTAAATATAGTGAACCTATATTAATCATTGAGTGAAACATATTCTGTATCCATGTGACTCCCTCATTAAATGTCAGACATTGTGTGGGTAGCACATAATCACTCACTTGCTGGCACAAAGTAGACTGTTGCTAGTTTTAAATCCTAGTAACATTAAATCCTATAGTATTTGGTTATGATAGTTCTTATTTAGATGCATGTTATTAAGTGTTTTGAGATGAATTTGTTGTTATGTATATATTATATTGTGAAAATGATGTTATTAAAATAAAACTTTTTGAGGCACTGCTCTATTGAGTTAGAAGAAACCTATGAAGGATAGTTCTGTTCTTTGATACTTAAAATAAGTGCCAATATCTTATGCCTCTAAAAATATGAAATATATATACAAAAATTGTATATAATGCTGCATAGTAGCATATTAAATGATGTGCAAAGTCGTGCAGTAAGTAGCCAATATTTTTAACTTTGTTTAGCATACAGTTTCCCATAAAGCTCTTTCTAAAACATGATTTACATCTCTCATTACTATTGTTTCCAAGAATATATTTGGAGGAATGAAGGTCTACAAGCAGAAGGTAGAGTTAACACATGGAGTCAGAAGCCAAGCAATGAGGCAGGGCAGATAGGTAGAACTTTTATGTGTCCTCTCTCCAATAGATTGTGACTTATGGTCTTTTTGTTGCCATGGGAACCATTGACTTGCTGTCTGAGAGTTGGAGGGAATGGAGGATAACAGCAAAACCCTGGGTTTGGGGGTTGGACAGATCTGGTGTAAATCTCACTACTGCTACTTACTAGTTAAGTGACCTTTGGCAAGTTGCTACATTTTTCTAGGCCTAAATTTCTTCATGTATATGGGGAGAAAAACACAGTTCCCATTCCTAATGAATTTACCATCTAATTGGAGGGTGAGGTTAGAAGACCTGTGGTTATATAATAAGAATTTGATTCTTGCTTTAAGAGATACTCACAGTGGTTGGGGGGTTTAAAAGGAGGTAGAAGCCAGCCAGTTGGAAAACCAGAAGAGGCTTCATGGGGGAGCTGGTGTTTAGGTAGGTAGATGTACCTGGTTTAGTAAGACTAACATTTGAAGACCTAGTAGGGGGAGCATTCCAGGCAGAGCAAAAACAAAAGCAATGGTGTGGAGATGGGGAAGGAAAGGGCTTTGAAATATAACAAGTGGTCTTATTTCTTTAGAGACAGTTGAGATTAAACAGACATCATAACTTTGTGCCCTCTGTGCTGTCAGGGACCCAGTGGTACAGATGGTTTTAGTAGTGCTAATGGTGGCTTTTGAGCAGACTAATGCATTTAATAACTACTATGACACCATTACCAAGTAAATAACCTTGTACTTGAATAAGATTTAGCTTTTACTGGATGTTCTTAAAAATCTGGTCACTGTACTAAAGTGCCAGTACACACATCTTCTGACACAGAGCCCCCATACAATGGAATAGGGACATTTTCATAAATATTTCAGGATTTCTAAATTATTTTCCCAAGTTAGTGTTGAGGGAAAGCTTCATAGATGAATAAGACTTTAATATCATTGAATAAGGTTTAACAGGTTTCTTTATTCCTAAACTTCTCAGAGTTTATTGTGCTAATGTGCAGCGTGAGCCCCATGAAGGGAGATTTAGTGTGTGTCACTTCCCGAGCTTATTGGACCTCCGAATCCTTTGTTCCTTGACTTAATATTAATATCTCCCCAAAGATGTTGTCTTTCAGTCATCAGGGTCAGTATTCTTACACCTGTTGAGCTTTTTCAAAGGCAGACATACTTATCCTTTTCCTTACTCATGCCCTTTTCCAGTGTAACAGATTTGCAGTGGGGCAGGACTGGGACAGGTGCTCAGAAGGTTAGGAACAATGTGGGCTCCTTGATGATTCTGATATCTCACGTCCATTCTTCCAACCTCCTACTTCCTGTCTCCACCCCATCTTTGTCTCGACCTAAGGTATAAATTATTCTGTCAGTGGCGTGAACAGTTAAGGCTCAAGCCCTAATTGCTAAACTTTTGCAAGAGAAACCTTATTAAAAAGTCATGAAGAAAAGTATAAATATGAACATGAACATGTAAGCAAAGGCTAAATAGGTTATAGATCACCTCTAGAATAGCAGCAGATAATGTACCAGGACTATTATCATGCAAAGGGAGTACATTTTAGAATTTACAAGTTTATTTCTAAAAGCCTAATTTACTTTTATATGAATATTTTAAACCCACATTAATATATCTTCAAACAATACAATATATAGGAAACTTTCTGCTAAAGATTAAGGTTTGATATTTTGAAAATTCAATAAAACAAACACATAATTTGGCTCAGAATTATCAAGGATGTGCTGTGCAACTGATACTACTTCTCTTTGTACATTTCTTTCTTTTTTTTTTTTTTTAAGTTCATTATTTATTTTGAGAGAGAGAGAGAGAGCCAGAGAAGGGCAGAGAGAGAGGGAGAGAGAATCCCAAGCTGGCTCTGCGCTGGCTGCACTGAGCCTGATGTGGGGCTCCAGCTCACGAACTGCGAGATCATGACCTGAGCCGGAGCCAAGAGTCAGATGCTTAACCGACTGAGCCACCCAGGCACTGCAGCACATTTCTTTTGATTCTTAGATTCTTAGCACTTTTGTAAGAGGTCAGAAAAAAGTTAAAATTCAGATTTTTGCTATATGTTGTCATTTGTGGAAATTGGAGGGAGTGTATAATTGCTTATTAGACTCCTGTAATTCATTGATAGTAGGGATCAATCATTTCAGGAAAAGTCATTATTCTTTTGGCTGCATAACTATTTATTTTTTTAATCTATGTGTTTAGCTTTTTGACAAAGATCTGCATGATAATTTTTTCTTAATAGTTCTCAGGTAGAAGTGTGTGTGTGTGTGTGTGTGTGTGTGTGTGTGTGTACAAAATTGTACACATAATGTAGTATCATGTAGTAAACCCATAAAGACTGTCCTCAGTGATTCTTGGAAGCAAGATGTCTTTACTTCTTGATCAAGTACCTCAGAATATACTGAACTTGCTTTCCTTACATCATCAAAATGCATATGCTTCCTATTGGAAATGATAATATCTCTCCTTTTTATGATGGATAAGAATTTTCTGTATATAGAATGCAGGGAACCAATGTAGGAAAGTGCCTAAAGGAATGTGTATAAGTTGCCAAAATTTATACCTCCTGAGATGTTTCTAAGAGCATCATAAATAGCATATAGTGAATGCCTTCCCTCCAGCTGAGCTTTTGAAATAGCTCACTCAGCACTTTTGTTAAATAATATCCCTGGGACATGAACCGAATAGCATTTCCTGTTCAATCTCATCTGTCATTTTCCTGATTCCACAAACCAGTCTCCAGATGTCAAAATATAAAGGTGAAAGTGAGTGAAATTGTTTTTATTTACAGAGCTCCCTAAATCAAACCAGGATTATCTCCTGCCACCATGACCCTATGAAATTCTAAACCATCTTTAACCTTCATTGTAGTTTAAAACAATATACTATACTTGGAGACCATTTTAGCTGAGTTGTATAATCTGCTGTTATAAATTCTGCCAGAGTAAAATTATCATGAGCCTGAGATAATCATTGTAAAACATGCTTGTAGGACCTTTATAAATACTACACTGAAACTCTATTGCTACTTAATATCTCCAGCATTGCAAGAAAGAGATAGACTATTGGTTTCTGTTTCTCTTGCAAGTACTTATGAGTGTGGCTTCAAGGTGTGGAGGAAACATGAAGCGAAAATGCACTGTGAAACACCAAAGTGCTGTGTAAGTACGGGTATTATAGTGGTTTCATGAAGCTTGACTTATCTGTTTTGTGTGCATTTTAGGTTTTCAGATGTGCAAGTTTTATTATATTCCATTAGGGGAAAATGGCTCATGTAGTCTTTTCAATTGCCTCTCATATGTCCAAAAGTTTGGGTATTAATAGACTCAATTCTAGAAAAGAAGAACTCATAAATAATACCTAGTTGAGTTGTTTCATTTTTCAGATTAGAAACTAAGGTCTAGAGAGATGAGGTACCTTGACCAAGCCAGTTAGTAGCAGCTCTGAGTTAGAAGCTGTCTGGCTCTCTAGTCAGATCCCCAGTTTATTATTCATACCTCAGTAGATATGGAATCTTGTTTACCAACAACATCAACAACCACAAAGCTTGTTGGCCTTGCCCATATTTTTAGCATACTTTGTTTTTTTTTGCATAAAAAACATACTCAATAATAAACTTGCTTTCAGCAGATTTGATTTCCCTATAATCAGGCATCATGATCAATTTATAAATGTGGATCTAACGATCTTGAAATTCTAGATTTTATATGATATTTTAATTCACTTCATAGGAACTTGTTAACTTAGTTATCTGTTTTTATTTTTGCTAAAATACAGGTCTTCCACTTTTTTTCTCCTGGGCCTTTTATCACACAGTGTCTTGGGGGAAGAAAAGGAAGTTACCATAGTTTGTATTTGATGTTATGTTCACATTATTGCCTAAAATAGGGGTTAGATGTCACTTGGGACTTTACGGTGGTATAGCCTGACTCTGAATTTCATCCTCACATTGGTGAACTAGTGTGAAAAGCTCTTAACTTTGGAAGACCTGGCTGAGTTCCTGCAAGCGCTCCTTTTCACCCACTGTTTTCATTTGGGTCGTCACTATCCCCTCTGAACCTGTTTTGTGATGGATACAATGGGAATAATACTTGTCCATCTGTGTCTTAGAATGCGATGCTCATACCATTTCTGAGAAATTTATAAAAGAGTGCTTTATTTTGTTTGGAAGCCCTTGATCCTTTGGGTATTTTCTCTCAATAGGGACATCAAGGAGGCACCTCAAACCCCTAATATCTGTTCCTGAAGAAGAAGAAGGAGGGGAAGGGAAAGGAGAAAATGTTTTATAAATTGAAAAATGCAGTCTAAAGACAGTATAAAGTGCTCTAATATTGTTAGCAGGAAACAACTCCCCCTCCTTCAAAAGTTTTTTAATTGATACCTTAGGACCAGGAAATTGCTCTACTCTTCTATTTGCTGTCCTGTCCTATTTTGCAAAATCTTACTCTTCCCAAAAGTCCCCTCTCAAGTGCTGCTGCTTCTTTAAGCTTTTCTGATTCCCCTCTCACATTAGGTTGGGTATCATAGTGGTTTTTTTGTGCTTATTCTATAACTAGAATAAAAGCTTCTTCAGAGGTTGTTGTGATGAAACTTTTAGGAGAAGGCCTTGCACATTGTAGTTGCTCAGTAGTATTTGTTAAGTTGATATTGGGGGCGATGCATTTTTTTTTTTTTTTAGTATTGTTTCTCAATTCCTTCCTTATAATTTTACTTTGAGTTATTTACCTAGAGTTGAAACAATAGTGTGGGGAAAAAAGTCTTTAACTTCAAATGTCTTTCAGTACATATATTTTTTATTAATTAGAATCAGAGCAGTTGAAAAAAAAGTGGTATTTTAAAAGTTGTAGCTTGGGGCGCCTGGGTGGCGCAGTCGGTTAAGCGTCCGACTTCAGCCAGGTCACGATCTCGCGGTCCGGGAGTTCGAGCCCCGCGTCGGGCTCTGGGCTGATGGCTCGGAGCCTGGAGCCTGTTTCCGATTCTGTGTCTCCCTCTCTCTCTGCCCCTCGCCCGTTCATGCTCTGTCTCTCTCTGTCCCAAAAATAAATAAACGTTGAAAAAAAAATTTAAAAGTTGTAGCTTATTTTATAAATCAGCTCAGCTGCACATCTTGACTTTTAAATCTTATTTTCCATTCATATTTTTTCTAGTGATCATATTTAAATATTCAAAGTTAAGAACTGAGTTTTGGGCAAATGATTCCTCAAAAAATTATATTTATTTATTTTTATATTTTTTAATGTGTATTTTTTTTTTGAGAGAGAGAGAGACAGAGTACGAGCAGGAAAGGGACAGAGAGACAGAGAGGGATACACAGAAGCGGAAGCAGAATCCAGGCTCTGAGCTGTCAGCATAGAGCCCAATGTGGGGCTTGAACCCATGAACCATGAGATCACGGCCTGAGCCGAAGTCAGATGCTTTTCCAACTGAGCCACCCAGGTGCCCCCAAAATTATATTTATTTAAAAAAATGTTTTTAATGTTTTTATTTATTTTTGAGACAGAGACAGAGCCTGAACAGGGGAGGGGCAGAGAGAGAGGGAGACACAGAATCCAAAGCAGGCTCCAGGCTCTGTCTGAGCTATCAGCACAGAGCCTGACATGGGGCTTGAACTCATGGACTGTGAGATCATGACCTGAGATGAAGTTGGACACTCAACCAACTGAACCACCCAGGCACCCCAAAATTATATTTATTTTTTAAAAGGAAGTTTATTTCAATTTACTCATGGCAAATCAATTTTTAGAAGAAAAGTGTGTTGTCTTAAAGATTGATGACATATTCAAGCTGGTGACCAGAGCATTCCTACCTTCTTTCAAAAGTAGGTGTAGGTGTCATGTGAACAATGATGCATCACATTTTATTTTCTACTACTAGAGTGTTCGGACGTGATAAAAATCATCGTTTACAATATTATGATCAAAAAGAAAAGGTATTTATTGGCTGAGAGGCCTGTGTTTCTAGATCTTTGGAATTATGATGGAAATTTTGACAGAATCATAAACCAAGTTGACATTAATGGGAATTGCTTCCATTATGATCTTGTCTAGCCTTATTAGAAGGTCATTTGGAAACTTTAGATAATCAGATGGTTCTATGACCAAGTAGAAATAGTGCTTTATCTTTTGTGTTTTAACCTTTGGGTGCTCCCACCAAGTGTAGTTTCAGTGTGTATCCTTCCTTTGACTGTTAACACCTCTTACAATGATTACTAGTCTAGTCACTGTGACTAGCTGACATTTCTGTTATTACTGACTTTCATAAAGGTTCATTATCAATTGATGACAATGCTCCTGAAGTCTCTAGCTAGGTAGTCACTTTTTGCTTTTCTTAGCCTTCTACCGTCACCCCTGCATGAATCTCCATAGTGGTGGTGGTCCTTACCTCTAATCCTAACGTGAAGGAATGTGGAATGGGGCAAAGAGAACAGAAAGCTCAATGCTAGCATTGGCTCTGACCACTAATGAGCTTTAAAGCTTTGAGCGAATGATTTCTGATCAGTAATAATGTAGGTTGCGTTAGGTAACTTTAAAGATGCCTCTGGCTCTGAGATTCTGTAATTCATCAAAACTCATCTGCCAGAACGGCACTGTAATAATTAAGGTAGACTGACAGCTGGATGCAGGGAAATGACAGAGCCAGAAGCTTCAGTCTGCACTATCCCTGGTGAACATTCATGTTCGCATATTTTAATAACAGTATTCTCGGCATCCCACCTCTACCCAATCACTTACTTAACAAGAAGCTTTGTCCCTCTTAACATTTTACAACTATGTAATTTAATGAAATTCATTAGTACCAACAAAAGGAGTAACTGATATTTTAATATACCTTTATTATCATTCCTTGTATTTGAGAAACCAATTGAAAGACTTTTAGCTTTGACTTCTAAGGAAGAAAAAAATCGCCTGTCTTTATTTAATGGAGGAAAAAAGATCTCCAATAAAGAAAATGCCCCAGAATTGTCATTCACTTCACACTTGCTCCTCTTTAGGCATGCAGAACCTCATGTGTTCTTAAGCATAAAATGGAAGGTGACACATTAAATGAAGGGTCTTTCTGAAAAATAAAGTAGACAAAATCACTTTACTCTCAAGAATAGTTGTGAAGTGAAAACCAAAAATAATAGCTTATTCATAGTCAATATTTGGAAGTATTTCTTAAGTCCAGAAAGGTCAGAGGGAAATCCAGTAAATGTCAACACTGTTTGTCAGGTGGGGAGATTCACAGCATCTCCTGAGAAATTTAATTTATATTAATGAGGAGTGAAACCTGCCTAGGGCTGTCTCAGAGATTGCTCTGGTGTCAATTTTAATGATCTAACTTCATGAAAAGGATTTTTACCAAATTATTCAGCAAGACAACCTCATATGAGATTACTTTTTAATTGTGAGGCCTCAGCTACTCTGACCCCTGCTGAACCACAGTCACACATGGGGGCTTCTTGCCTCACTAAATTGATAACTTGCTGTCACTTCTGACCCTTTTTGGGTTCTTAGGGGACCATGCCAATCCAGGTGAGATTCTGACAGTAAAGTTCTACCTCAATTCAGCAGACATTCATGAAGACCTCTAACTGAGGCAATGTGGGAGTGACAGCAAGGGCTACTGTTTATAAACACTTAGTGTTCCAGGTGCCCTACTAAGCATTTTATATGGCCAATTTCTAATCTGTAACTTCACAGAATTACAGAGGAGGAGATAAGGATTCAAAGATGTTAAGTTTGTTTGCCCAGGATCATACTGTTAAGTGATTGGCAGAAACAGGATTTGAGAAGTCTGTTTGGCTTTCAAATTCCATGGTTTTTCACTCCTCCCCTATTTCTTGGGTTTTTCCTTTACTCATGGAATGTTTCAAAGTTCATAACAGCTTCCATTTATCTAGCAAAGGTATGTTTCAGACATTGTGC
Source organism: Herpailurus yagouaroundi (assembly GCF_014898765.1). Lineage (NCBI taxonomy): Eukaryota > Metazoa > Chordata > Mammalia > Carnivora > Felidae > Herpailurus > Herpailurus yagouaroundi. The sequence continues at coordinate 55,125,127 of NW_024412400.1, forward strand.
TTGGTGTTTTATTATGTAAACCTCTGGAAGAGATGACACTGGCCCCACTTACGAGTGAAGAAGGAGGGCTGGAGGGTTAAGCAGCTTGCCCCAATTCAGACAACTCCAAAATAATGAGGCTAGGATTCTAACCTCTTCCCAACCTACATTCTTACTGTTAGAGAGCTGTGACTAATAGTGCTGTGTCCTGGGTTGGTAGAAAGGTGACAAAGCCAGTTCTCTATACTCTAGTAAGTAGCAAGAAGTCCACTGGGTTCAGATGGACACAAACTCAAGTGTCTATAAAACCAAGCAGAATGATGTAGATGTGAAATGAAGTGATTTTTAAAAGGTGCTGGGGGGGGGGGGGGCCCCCTGGGGGGCGCAGTCGGTTAAGCGTCCGACTTCAGCCAGGTCACGATCTCGCGGTCCGTGAGTTCGAGCCCTGCGTCAGGCTCTGGGCTGATGGCTCAGAGCCTGGAGCCTGTTTCCGATTCTGTGTCTCCCTCTCTCTCTGCCCCTTCCCCGTTCATGCTCTGTCTCTCTCTGTCCCAAAAATAAATAAACGTTGAAAAAAAATTTAAAAAAAAATTAAAAAAAAATAAAAGGTGCTGGGGAAGCACAGAGGCAAGAAAATTAATGCCAGATAAAAGGTACAGAATGGTTTTGCCAATATGGAGGCATTTAATGAATCGGATTGCAGAATACAGAGAATGCAAAGAAACACACTTCAGGCCAAGGAACTAGTTTCCCCTAGAGTACAACTTTGGCCGTATTTCCTACATTTGAATGCATAGTGGTTTTGTTATTAATTTCAAATAGTTTGTAACTTAGTTTTAATTTTCTCACTGGTTCATGACTCAGTTTCTATTGTCAGAGTCTATAACTGGTTAGATTTTTTTGTTTGTTAAGTTGTTTTATTTGTATTGTTTTGGGTCAGAGAAAATTACTGAACTCTTCTTGGTTTAGGAATTCATTGAGGTTTTTTGTGTGCTCTATTAAATGATCAACTTTTATAAATGTTCCATGGATATTTGAAATGAATATGCAAATATAGATACATTTTCTAAAGAGTCAAAGGATTGGATTGAATTATTCTAATTGGATTGGATTATTCTAATCTTCACATATTTTTTCTTTGAGGAAATAAATCCTGAGATGAGAGTTTCTCACTGGTATTTTGGATTGAATAAATTCTATATTTTTCAGTTTTTAATTCATGTAATTAGATGCTATGTGTTTTGGTGTATAAAAATGTGGGATTATTATCTCTTCTTAGATTATACTTGCTAATCAGTATAAAATATCTATCTTAGGGCATCTGGATGGCCCAGTCAGTGAAGCATCTGACTTTGGCTCAGGTCATGATCTCGCGGTTCGTGAGTTCAAACCCCGTGTCAGGCTCTGTGCTGACAGCTCAGAGCCTGGAGCCTGCTTCAGATTTTGTCTCTGTCTCTCTCTGCCCCTCTCCTGCTTGTACTCTGTGTCTCTCTCTCTCTCTGTCAAAAATAAATAAACATAAAAATTTTTTTAAAGTATCTATCTTGTTTCATTTAACTTTTGTGAACTAAATTTATTGTAAAAAAGGAGCCTGGGAGATTCAGGCTTCTGGTTATGGAATGAGTCAGTCATGGGAATAAAAGATGCAGCAAAGGAATACAGTCAGTGATCATTGTAATAGTGATGTAAGGGGGCAGGTGGTAGCTATACTTGTGGTAAACACAGCATAATGCATAACTTGTCAAATCACTATGACAAGTATGCCTGAAACTAATGTACCATTGTGTGTCAACTATACTCAAATTAAAAAACAAAAGATTAAAAATTTACTGTCAAACAAATGTGCTCATAGCTAATCTGTTTATATACGAGATGCATTGTACTCACCACCCTTTTGTGTCATATTATTTTAGGATGATTTTTTATATTCACAGTTTTTTACTCCTTTAAAAAATGTAGCCTATTAATATATATTTTGATTGCTCATATGGTCCTATGCCTGTCATTTAATTTTGTATATTCTGATACTTTTGGGGGTGTTTTATTTTAGCTTTTTCTTTCTTTCACTTCACTGATTTCTTTTAAAAATTCTTGAAAATTATTCATTTTCTTTTCTACTAGTGATGGTCCTTTAATCAATACACATATACTTAATCAATATAAAAAATAAAAATATCTATAACCTCTAAACAAATAAGAAGACATATTTAGCATGCTTTAATTTATCCTTTCTTACATTTACCTCTTCCTTAATACTTCAAATATTTTATAGACATAACCTGAAAATTTATTTTCACATCACCATCCATGTAGGTATATTTTACCTATATGTTTTGTCTTAAAAAAAAAAAAATTTTCAGGGGTGCTTGGGTGACTCAGTTGGTTAAGCATCTGACTTTGGCTCAGGTCATGGTCTCATGGTTCATGGGTTTGAGCCCCGCGTCGGGCTCTGTGCTGACAGCTCAGAGCCTGGAGCCTGCTTCGGATTCTGTGTCTCCCTCTCTCTCTGTTCCACCCCCACTCACACTCTGTCTCTCAAAAATAATAAATAAACATTAAAAAAAACCCAACCCCCCCCTCACATTTTCTTGATAATTACGTGAACATTTACAGCCACAGTGAAGTAATTTAACTTTGTTTTACTGGGTTCATTGCTCCCATTTTGTGCCTGCTATCTCACCATTTCTTGAGTTTTTTATTGGATTACCATTTGTCACTTGGCTGGCGTAAGTTTTCTCCCTCAAGTAGTTGTTACAGAAAGAGTAAATGAGTGGACAATATTATTGGTACCATCAGTGACTTTCATAGCATTGTACCTACTAATCAGTTCTTTGCCCTCATCTTACCTAAGCTTTCTATAGCAACTGACAATCACTTTCTCTTGTCTTCATTTGGTTTCTAAGATGCCACTTTTTAAAAATTCTTTTGGGGGCGCCTGGGTGGCGCAGTCGGTTAAGCGTCTGACTTCAGCCAGGTCACGATCTCGCGGTCTGTGAGTTCGAGCCCCGCGTCGGGCTCTGGGCTGATGGCTCGGAGCCTGGAGCCTGTTTCCGATTCTGTGTCTCCCTCTCTCTCTGCCCCTCCCCCGTTCATGCTCTGTCTCTCTCTGTCCTAAAAATAAATAAACGTTGAAAAAAAAAATTAAAAAAAAAAAAATAAAATAAAAATTCTTTTGTCTTAACTATAGAGAGCAATCAGATGGTTACCAGAGGGGAGATGGGTGGGGTGGGGTGGGGGATGGGTGAAATAGGTGAAGGCGGTTAAGAGTACACTCATCTTGATAAGCACTGAGTAATATATGGAACTGTTGAATCACTATATTGTACACCTGAAACTATATAACACTGTTATGTTAACTACACTGGAATGTAAAAAAAAATTAATTCTCCTTTTAGCTCATTGGACACTATTTCTTGGCTGGTTCTTCTTTACCTCCCTAGTCTCTTTATGTTGAAATGTCTTAGCCCTTGTTTTTCAACTCCATTTTCTTCTGTTTTCTTTCATTCCCTAGGTGATCTCATTCAGGTCTATGGCTTTAAATGCCATCTGTATATAGCCAAAGTTACATCTTTTGCTTTCACATCTCCTGTGAATGAATACTTGATATCTTGAAATTAACATGCCCCAAACTGAACTCTCATTTTCCCTACCCAAACCTGAACTTTCCTAAGTGTTACTCCTCTTATTAAGTGTCAAATCTAGCATTCTACTTGCTTAAGCCAAAAACATTGGAGTCTTGCAGTTCATCAAGCAAAATAAAACTTTGGGTTGTCAAATTCACTGAAAAATCTTGTAAGCTGTATCTTACAAGATACATCCAGAATTGGACCATTTCTTTCTTTCTTTTTATAAGTTTATTTATTTATTTTTTTAGAGAGACAGAGAGACAGAGAGACAGAATGAGTGGGGAAGGAGCAGAGAGAGAGGGAGAGAGAGAACCCCAAGTTGGGTCCGTGCTGTCAGTGCAGAACCCAATGTGGGCTCTATCCCATGAACCGTGAGATCATGACCTGAGCTGAAATCAAGAGTCGGACGCTTAACTGACTGAGCCACCCAGGCACCTCCAGAATTGGACCATTTCTTGCCATCATCCTGGTTACTACCCTTGTCCAAGCTACTAGTGTTTATTTCTGTTATTGCATAGCTTCCTAGCTGGTTTCTCTACTTCTGCCTTTGGCCCCCTACAGCCCATTCTCCACACAGCAGCCAGCCAGCATCTATTTCACTAAGAGTAAAAGTCCATATCCATATGATGGTCTATAAGATCTGTACCCACCCCCCACTCTGAGCTCATCTTCCCTTAACACTCTCCTCCTCACCTACTCTTCTCTAGCCACATCGATCGCTTTGTTGTTCCTCCTTCATAACAAGTGTTTATTTCAAGGCCTTTGCATTTGCTGTTCCTTTAGTGTGAATGCTTTCCCTCACATTTCAACTGGGCTCTCTCCTTCACTTCCTTCAGGTCTCTGCTCATAGGCTGCCTTATCCCTTATCTCCAGTGCTTGGAATGTGCCTCACATGTTGTAATTCCTCAATAAACATTTGTTGATGTCTGTGCATAGTTGAAAAATGTTTTAATCAAGACTGGGCATAAAATTTTACATCCTAATCCTTTTTTCTTAGAACTCTGATCAGACCAATTTTTAAGAATCTTTTGGGGAGAAGATATTTAATAAATGGTAGCAATTATTTTTAAGGATGATATTTTCTATTTGACTATCATATTTATCCAGTAAACATTTATTAAGGGTATACCATATATTGGGCATGTGTTAGGTGTGTTTATGAAGAAGATAAAGATGTGTAACATAAGCCACTTATTCTCTAGGAGTTTATACTCTAATGGGGGGATATTATATTAGGAATTATGGATAAATAACATTGTAAAATATGTATGTATGTTATTGGTATATATTTATATCTACACTTACATTTATCTTTACCAAGTTCTCTTTGTATCCATCCATCCATACATACATCCAATCAGTGGAGGCTTGTTTCCATTTTTTCACTGAATTGAGGAGGGAAAAAAAAAAGTCTTGGATGAACCTGCTCTGGATAAGCATTGGTTGATGATTGTAGTGGGTCAGGCAGCTCTGTTGTTTAAAAAGGTGTTGCAGAGACCTTTTTCAGAAGGAGTGCATGAGTGAAATACTTTTCCGGTGTGGACCAAGGCTAAAGCTCTACTCACCTATAGGTTTTGTAATGTTGCTCTAGATAATGTGTACTGTTAAATTATGATTCACCTATATGATAAAATAGTATGAAGTTATTACATCATTCTAAAAGAGTATTTGACATTAAAAAAATTTTTAGGCAGGGGAAAATTCATATAAAATATTACTTAGTATAATATTTATATGTATTAAAAATGACTGGAAGGAATATGCCAAAAAGTTCACAGTAGCTGTTTTGGGATAAAGGGATTATAGCTGGTTTGGATTGTATGCTTTATGTGTTTCTGTTTTTCTTAAGTTTTCTAATATAAATATTTATTACTTTTTTAAAATTGTGGTAAAATCCCTTGTATGTGATGATTCACTTTTCTCTTGCTGCTTTCAAAATTCTCTCTTTGTCTTTTGAAAGTTTGATTATACTGTGTCTTAGTATGCATCTCTTTGAGTTCATTTTGTTTGGGATTCCTTGGGTTTCTTAGGTGTTTATATTCATGTTTTTTATCAAATTTGAGAAGTTTTCAGCCATTATTTTCTCAAGCGTTCTCTCTGCCCCTTTCTCTTTTTTTTGGATAATGAAAGCATCCATTTTTCACTTTATAATGAAATAATATTGAGGGTATTATAAAATTGTTTTCTAGTGAATGAATGGATGCCAAGGAAAGAGAGAACTGGGCATTGTGTGGATGGACAAGAATTTGTTTGCTGGTTACCTACCCCAACTCTTCTGGGTATGGAGGTAGTGTGGAGAGTGGATGTGGCATACTATCCAGCATTCTAAGACAATGTTTTCAAAGTGTGGTCCTCAGGTGCCTGGGTGGCTCAGTTGGTTAAGTGTCCGATTCTTGATTTCAGCTCAGATCATGATCTCATGGTTGGTTGTGAGATCAAGCCCTGCATCTGGCTCTGTGCTGGGCATGGAGCCTGCTTAAGATTCCCTGTCTCCCTCTCCCTCTGCCCCTCTCCTGCGAGCTCACTCTCTCTCTCTCTCTCTTGCACACACATACTCTCTCTCTCTCTCTCTCTCTCTCTCTCACTCTCAAAACAAAAACAAAAATAAAAAATGAAGTGTGGCCCTGACCAGCCACATCAGCATCAATATCAGCATCACCGGGCAACTTGTTAGAAAGGCAAATTCTACTTGGGGAGAGTCTTCTTCATTTAAGAAGTCCTCCAGATGATTCTGATGTGTGCTAAAATTTGAGAACCTGTTGTTCTGTAGGAAGAAGGGTCCTTAACTTGAAGTTTAATATCTACACTATTCCTCTCTATCCTGTGCTCTGTTTGAACATTTTTTTTTCTATGTATGTATTACAGGAAGGGGACATCTCATATCTTTTTACTCTGTGTAATTGATCCTTGCAACATCTGGATGAGGTTGCAAGGAATCTGAGGTATAGAACTTAAATAAATATTCAAAGGCTATTGAGGCAGTGTCAGGAATAGATTCAAGTCTTCAGATTCGGAACTCTGTCCACAGGAACATACATGCTCAGATTTTCCTATTGACAGATTAACAAATTGTAAAAATTAATCATAAGATTTAAAAAAATTTTGTAATGTTTTTATTTATTTTTGAGAGAGACAGAGAGAGTGTGTGAGTAGGGGAGAGGCAGAGAGAGAGGGAGACACAGAATCTGAAGCAGGCTTCAGGTTCGGAGCTGTTAGCACAGAGCCTGATGTGGGGCTCGAACTCATGAACTGCCATCATGACCTGGGCCAAAGTTAGATGCTTAACCAACCGACTGAGCCACCCAGGTGCCCCAATTGTAAGATTTTTTTAAAAATGTCTATTTGTTTATTTTGAGAGAGAGAGAGTGCTAGCAGGGGAAAGGGGCAGAGAGAAAGGGAGAGAGAATCTTAAGCAGGCTCTGTGCTCAGCATGGAGCCCAATGTGGGGCTTGATCCCACAACTGTGAGATCATGACCTGAGCCGAAATCGAGGGTTGGATGCTTAACCAAATGAGCCACCCAGACACCCCAGTTACAAGACTTTTTTGTTGATGGTTTTGTTTTCTTTTGCTTTTAATTATCCAAATATTAATTGATTTTAATTAAAAATTATTAGTTAAAAATTGTTTGGTTGCTGTTTTTTGCTTTCTGTATTATCATACCGCCTTGCTGTTTATTAGTTCTAGGTATCTTGTACTGGCTAAGAAAACCATTTTGGGCCCTTAGGGTGACACTAGAGAACCAAGGCTTTCTAGTGGTTACTTTTCAACTGAGCCCTGTTTTATTTTCAAAGGTAAGACAAATAAAGACCAGTACTTTAAGATGTTTATTTGATTCCATATTTATTTTCTTTTGAATTATATTTATTTTCCAACAGCTTTGGTGAAGTGAAAATCAGCCAAAAAAAAAAAAAATCAAGAACAAGTATTTAAGGATAAAAATCAGTTGATATTTAGAGCAGTACACGGTGTGGATAAAATATACTGAAATACATGCCACCTAGAGCAAACAGGTAAAATAGAACAGTCAAAACTCAGTGTTCCAGAAGCTGGCATGAATGGAAAACCCATCAGCTAAAGCAAGTTATCAGCCAAATGAATCCATTTTCATGCACAAAATGGATATATAGTATATACCATATAAGAGCAAGGTTTTCTTAGGTTAATATCCATTAGAAGAACAGGCTCTTTTTAAAAAAGAAATACTCATTTTACTGTCTCTGTTGTATTTTCTAGATTTGAATTGGTTCTGTGTTTTGGGATTAAATTGCTCATTGATGGATAGAGGCTAACTGAAATAAACATGCTAATTATGTTTTCTGTTGTCATAATGCCTATTCAAATAATTCGTTTTTAATTAACTCTCTTGTATGGCATATAAGTTCTTCAGCCTTTCTATTAGTAGAATTTTAACTAGGCATTTTTGTCTCTTTTTCTCTCTTCCTTTTTAAATCTACCTTTTAAACTTAAAAAATTGATAAGAAGGGGGTGTTTGATTTTTATAGCAGAATAAAATCTCAGATAAACTTCTTTGATTTCTTCATATAAGCAAATAATCTCAGCTTTAAACCAGTTTCCCGTTTCTGTGTAGGCAGAGGCCACTGTCCATACTTTGTGGACAAAAGCCTGTCATAGACTGTGAAGCCAGAATAGATATGATACTTTGGACAGAATTTGATTTGAAGAGTTTTGTGGATTGGCACAAGGAGCTAATGAGGGAAAGGTGTTGGTTTGATATCCTGGGAGTCATTTGCTTCCTGTTCGTTATAAGTAAGTCCTGGGGCTTCACCCTAACCAGATATTTAATACATTTTATTCCAGTAACAGCAGCAACATCTTCTTCTTCTTCTTCTTCTTCTTCTTCTTCTTCTTCTTCTTCTTCTTCTTCTTCTTC
>NW_024412400.1:55133634-55251603 GCF_014898765.1 Herpailurus yagouaroundi
TCTTCTTCTTCTTCTTCTTCTTCTTCTTCTTCTTCTTCTTCTTCTTCATCATCAATGATAACATTTATTTAAAGTTTACAATGTGCTAAACACTATACTGGGTATTTATATATGCTATCTGCTTTATCTTCATAGCAGTCCTATTGCAAAATGGATATTATTATCTCCATTTTAGATGGGAAAAGAGAAGCTCACAGAGTTTAGCAACTTGCTCATTGTCTCAGTTAGAAAATGGCAGCACTGGGCTATGAACTCAGATTTATTGGACTCCAGAGCCCCAGCTCGTAAGCATTAGGCTGTAATACTTCACAAGAGATTCTTTATAGTATCAGAAAAAAAGATTTCAAAAAATGATATAGCGGGAAATAGAGGCATAATGTAAAGCCAGAAATGATCTTGGAGCAATTACTGTCTACGATAACGCTTATGTTTCTAAAAAGGGAAAAGTTGAGGTCTAGAAAAGTCACGGGACAGTTCATGTTCACACAGCTAGTGTAGGGTAAAGCCAGTGTAGAGCCCAGGTCTCTTGACTTTTAGAGTGGTGTTCTTCCCACTACCTCTCTTCCTCCATGTGTCTGCCTTCTGAGGTAGGGGAGTACTTAGTGTAATCCCAGTATAGAAAAGGAACAAATGGTAATGGTATGGCTATGGCCTATTGTGTTTAGAAGTTGAGCTCAAGTCAATGGGCCAAAAATCTTATTGACCTTGATTTTTAAAAGTATCAGTGCTACATTGCTGTCAGTTGCCCTTATAACTAGATATTTTCTACCCTGTTCCACTATAGTGGCTTATTGTCATATGCACATCATGTTATGGGAGTAGAAAGGGAAAGGAGAAGGCAAAGGAAAGGAGGGAGGGGGAGAGAGAGAATATAACATCTTTCATGATATGAGTGATTCCCTGTGCTGTTCCTGGAGCAAGTGTGCAGTGTGAGATGTGAATCTGCTGTGCCTCAGTCATCTTGGCTGCTTTGTGCCTCTCACGTTGTGAACCTCTTGCCATTCTTGGTGCTATTTTGGTGTTGACAGATATGTGATTTTGTACAGCATTCTCCAACTTCATCTGGTTTACAGCAGAGAAATAAAGGCCTGATTCAGTGCTGGAGGAAGGACTGGCTGAAAGATGTTACAATCTGTATTCCCATGACCCTTTCTAAGGGATCTTTAAGGGTGATTCTGACTGTGTGGTTTGCTAACCTAACTTCATGTAAAGTTACTCTCCTGAATTTCTTTTTGCATCTTCTCTCCAGTTCTAATATATAATATTGTCTTTCAGAATAAGTGTTCTCTTCCCATTGTGGCCCTCCTTTGATACCACTCTCCATTATAAAGAGCATTTTCTGTCGGTCGGTCATTCTTTTTTTTTTTTTTTTTTAATTTTTTTTTCAACGTTTTTTATTTATTTTTGGGACAGAGAGAGACAGAGCATGAACGGGCGAGGGGCAGAGAGAGAGGGAGACACAGAATCGGAAACAGGCTCCAGGCTCTGAGCCATCAGCCCAGAGCCTGACGCGGGGCTCGAACTCATGGACCGCGAGATCGCGACCTGGCTGAAGTCGGATGCTTAACTGACTGCGCCACCCAGGCGCCCCTCGGTCGGTCATTCTTAATCTCATTATACCCCAAACTGAATCCTGTGGTTGAAACTGTTTCATTGATACGTGTGGAATATTGACCTTCTAGTCACTTGAATGGCCATCTAGTTGTTCTGAGAACTGGGTTTTATTTTTCTCATTTTTTGGTTTCTTCTCTCCCTCCCCCAATCATTGACGTTAAGCTTAGAAAACAGTAACTTCGGGGCGCCTGGGTGGCGCAGTCGGTTAAGCGTCCGACTTCAGCCAGGTCACGATCTCGCGGTCCGTGAGTTCGAGCCCCGCGTCAGGCTCTGGGCTGATGGCTCAGAGCCTGGAGCCTGTTTTCGATTCTGTGTCTCCCTCTCTCTCTGCCCCTCCCCCGTTCATTCTCTGTCTCTCTCTGTCCCAAAAATAAATAAACGTTGAAAAAAAAAATTTTAAGAAAACAGTAACTTCTAGGACTGTCTTCTTTTAAATAGTCCTTATCAAAATCATAATGTATTTATAATTTTTATACATTACAGATACTTTTAGATAATTAGAACAAGTGATCATCAAGAGACTTAAGCAATTTCTTTTAGTATCTAAGAGCAAAAGTCATCACATCTGCAGAATCAAGTCTGTGTAGCTTTTTATATCATCTTTCACTCATTCTTTTCCTTCCTTGGGCCTTGTTCCCTTTAAGAATAGTTTTCTGTTGTTGAAACTCCAGTATTGGTTAACCCTTTCCTCATTTTCTTTTTGATGGGAAAAGTAGAACTAGAGAAGACATATTTTAAAACCTTTTAGAGCGCCTGGGTGGTTCAGTTGGTTAAGCGACCGACTTCGGCATGGGTCATGATCCCACGTTTCATGGGTTCCAGCCCCGCGTCAGGCTCTGTGCTGACAGCTCGGAGCCTGGAGCCTGCTTTGGATTCTGTGTCTCCCTCTCTCTCTGCCCCTCCCCTGCTTGCTCGCACACTCTTTCTCAAAAATAAATTAAAACATTAAAAAAATTTTTTTTTCTTATACCTTTTGGGGGCGCCTGGGTGACTCAGTCAGTTAAGCGTCCAACTCTTGGTTTCGGCTCAGGTCATGATCTCACAGTCAGTGAGTTCGAGCCCTGCATCTGCCAGTGTGGAGCCGGCTTGGGATTCTCTGTCTCCCTCTATCTCTGCTCCTCCCCCACTCATATTATCTCTCTCTCTCTGTCTCTCTGTCTCTCTCTGCCCTCCTTTCTTCTCTCTGTGTCTCTCAAAACAAATAAATTTTTAAAAAACCTTTTAAAAATGCCACAGATATGTAACACAAGATGGAGCACCCAAGATGGAAACCATAATCTTTTTCTAACTCCAGAATCATCACTTTTGCCTTATTGTTTTCATTTCAAACAAGTTCCTTGGTCCAGCACACATTCAAGGTGAGGGATTACAGAAGGGCATAAATACCAGACAGCAGTGATTATTGGAGGCGATCTTAGGAGTCATATGTCACTGAATGTGTGTTAAGAACAAAACATAGGGGCGCCTGGGTGGCGCAGTCGGTTAAGCGTCCGACTTCAGCCAGGTCACGATCTCGCGGTCCGTGAGTTCGAGCCCCGCGTCGGGCTCTGGGCTGATGGCTCAGAGCCTGGAGCCTGTTTCCGATTGTGTGTCTCCCTCTCTCTCTGCCCCTCGCCCGTTCATGCTCTGTCTCTCTCTGTCCCAAAAATAAATAAACGTTGAAAAAAAAAAAAAAAAGAACAAAACATAATGTGGGGCGCCTGGGTGGCTCAGTCGGTTGAGTGTCCGACTTCGGCTCAGGTCATGATCTCGCGGTCCGTGGGTTCAAGCCCCGTGTCAGGCTCTGTGCTGACTGCTCAGAGCCTGGAGCCTGTTTCAGATTCTGTGTCTCCCTCTCTCTCTGACCCTCCCCCGTTCATGCTCTGTCTCTCTTTGTCTCAAAAATAAATAAACGTTAAAAAAAAAATTTTTTTTAATAAAAAAAAGAACAAAACATAATATGGAAGTGTCTTGGTGGCTCAGTTGGTTAAGCATCCAACTCTTGGTTTTGGCACAGGTCATGACCTCACGGTTTCCTGAGTTTGAGCCCCATGTTGGGCTCCATGCTGACAGTGTGGAGCCTGCTTGGGATTCTCTGTCTCCTTCTGTCTCTGCCCCTCCCTCTCTTGTGTTATCTCTGTCTCTCTCAAAATAGATAAATAAACTTAAAAAAAAAAAAAAGAACAAAACGTAATACATACTTGGATGCAGCAAAAGCACCACTTCCATGGAACATGGAGGGCAGTAGAAATACAAAGTTGAGATAAATACCCTGAGTTACAACACTGTAACAGTGGCATGACTTTGTAAAAATATAGATAATAGGAAGTAGTTTAGGATAAAAAGTAAAGAAAGCTTTTTTTATCATTAGTATTTCCAGTCTACTTAGAAAAAAATCACATCAAAAACAGAATCATTAAGAAATTTATGTTTAGTAAATTATCATAAAATAATAAAAAAAACTTATACATGCTTTTCTCTTTTTCTCTCAAGTTTATATTTTTTATTTGTTCTTCATTTTTCTTGATTGAAAATTTAGTGTTTTCCCTCTTAGGTTTATATTATTTTTTTTATTTGTTTGTTTTATTTATTGCTGAGATTCAATCAGTAAATCAGTTTTCATCATAAACTATCTTGCCAAATTCCTTTCCAAGTTTTGCCCCTATATTAATGAAAGGACTATTTACAAAAGTTAGAGTTATGGGAAATCAAAACACCCTTGGGCCAGCAACAGTGGGAAACTGTTATTATCCTTAAGCCTTAGAGCAAGGGGTATCATGTCATTGGAAACCATTGAAGCTGAAGATAAGAGATAAGAAAATATGAGAGAGGGACTGTTCAACAGGAGCAGGGACAGAGCTACTGCCAGCCTATAGTCTGGCAGGGAGGAATCCAAGGAGATGAATGTCTTAACTTCATTCTCTTCTCATCTTCTGATCTCCTGCTTTCTGTTGGCCAGACCCAGTGAGAAGCCATGAGGCAAGGGAGTCCAACTGATGCGTCCAATTGATGCTGGCTATATAGATCAGTTTCTTAGGGCAGAGCATGGTAGAAGATGGAGAATGGCTCTGGAGGGGTGAAAGGAGAATGCTTAGCAAATAAAGAAAAGTCTTTCTATTTCTTTATATTGCCCTTGTTTGAAATATGAGCTTCTTCGGGTGTACCCACTGTCTACTCTAAAAAGTTTTGAGTTTTTGCAAGTCTTCAAACTTGAATGACCCTGTAATGGTTACAACAAACTCAAGACACTTGGTCTCAGGCTTTCTTTTTTAAGTATTAGATCATGTTTATATTAGATTCTATTTATGATCCAAGTCATGGCCTAAGAGTTGCTTTTACTGTGGATGTTTGACCTTGAAATGATTTGTATGGAAGAAATATGGATCCTTGTGAAATTTGGAACAATAAGAAATGGATGCCCTGTTGTTTATGCAAATAAATAATTTTTGTTGAAGAGTTGTTTATCAGTTTCTGTAGCACTATTTTATAAATATCGAGAAACTTGAAGAAGAAAGTCTGTTTGACATAAGTTGAGACTAGATGTGATATAGTTATCACTATTCTCCATTTTTAAAAGCATTATTTTATATTTAGAAACAGTAATCATTACACAGAAGCAAAGAGGATCGATGAAATTTATTCACTAAATATTTATAGAGGCCTGTCTACTTAGTGTGAATGCATGGAGATAAGTGGTATAGGAATATGGTGGTTACCAAGGTAGTCATTGCTCTCAAGCAGTTCACCACCAAGTAGAGCAATTAAATGTGTAAACAACTGACAGTAATGATGGGCAGAGTCCTGTATACTCTGTTGGAGGTATAGGCTCTCTCCACTCCTTTAGAAGAATGCAGAGTGATCACAAAGGGATTAGTATTTGGACTGAGCATTGAATTGTGAGTACAATATTACAGTAGAGGAGGGGGAATTCATTTTGGGCTCAGGGAATGGCATGAATAAGGCACAGCTGAATAAAAAATACAAATGTGAAGGCGGGTGAACTCGTATATGTACATGCAATGAAAATACTGAAGGGTTTTCAGAAGCATTTGGTAGAAGATTAGGCCAGCAAGAGATAACAGGGCTGGATCATCAAGATGCTTGAATGCTTTACTAAGAAGTTTACATTTTCTATCTGGCCTCTAAGGATTTTTTTTGAAAAAAGGGAGACAACTAGTGATAAAGGAAGGGGTCATCTGGAGATGTAAGAGAATGGTACACAGAGGCTGCTGGCAATAGTGCAAGAGTGATGAGGATGAATTTGCATGAAGGCCATGACATGGGGATAAAATGGAGACCACAGACATAAGACATCTTAGGTGCTGATAATAGATGTGTGAGGGGGTTTCTTGATTTTCATTTGGGATGATTGGTAGAAGGTGATGCTGTAACCTGACAGGCAATAGAAGAGAAAGAGTTGGCCTAGGAAGCATGTTAACAGGTTCAATTTTAGACTGGTTAAGTTTGAGGTTTTGGAACAATGGTCTAATATAGATGTCCACTAGACCCATTGGAAATTTTAGTCAGAAGCTCAGGAGTCGCCTGGGCTCAGAATAGAAATCTGGGAACATCAGCCTGGCGATATTTTTAAAGCCCTGAGAATAAATGAGCCCTCCCCCATGGAGAGAGTTCAGAATTCAGAGTGGGCCAAAGAGAGAACTGTTTAAGGAGAGGTTGAACAAAAGGCCATAAAAAAGACCGAGAAGGAGAAATCAAAGAGGAGGAAAATCAGAGGACTGCAGTTATCGTAGAAGTTAAGGGGAAGGAGTTTTTAGAAGTTAACAATGCGACATTAAGAGTGCGTGTTTATAGCAACTTGTAGATTTGCCCCCCTTTTCCCCAGGAACTCTAAACTCTGCCCATATGGTGAGTTGAGGGGTCTGCAGCATTTGCAAGAGTAACTTTGGATGTCTAAAAAATTAAGGTGGTCCCTAAAGCTGACGTGGTACTTTGGCCTAGTTCATACCCTTTAGTTCTGCAAAGGAATGGGGTGTGGCAACAGAATCCATTTCTTGTCATGTTAGGTTCTGTTGTGTCTGAATCTGGTCATGGATATTAACCATTTTCCCTTCAAGCCACAAGTAAAAGAAGAAACTGGCTATTCTGTTAAAACATTTAGCACATAGGAAGAACAATAATGCTTTCTATTATGGATTCTCAATCTTCAAATATAATCAGAACTTGAAATATTTCAAGGTTTTTTCAGTTAACTTCATGGCTTTCTTTCTTTCTTTCTTTCTTTCTTTCTTTCTTTCTTTCTTTCCCTTTTTTCCTTCTTTCTTATCAGTTGTTTCCTAAACCTTTTTTTTTGTTTTTTATTTATTTACTTATTTTTTTAAATGTTTATTTTTGACAGAGAGAGAGAGAGACAGAGCATGAGCGGGGGAGGGGCAGAGAGAGAGGGAGACATAGAACTGGAAGCAGGCTCCAGGCTCCGAGCTCTCAGCACAGAGCCCGACGCAGGGCTCGAACTCACAGACTGCGAGATCATGACCTGAGCCGAAGTTGGATGCTCAACTGGCTGAGTCACCCAGGCGCCCCTTATTTACTTATTTCTAATGTGTATTCATTTTTGAGAGACAGAGAGAGACAGAGCACGAGCAGGGGAGGGACAGAGAGAGAGGGAGACACAGAATCTGAAGTAAGCTCCAGGTTCTGAGCTGTCGGCACAGAGCCCAATGTGGGGCTTAAACTCATGAACTGTGAGATCATGACCTGAGCTGAAGTCAGATGCTTAACCAACTGAGCCACCCAGGTGCCCCTCCTAAACCTTTTGTTAATGTGTGTATGTTTAAAATTTTCTTAACAATTACATATGCTAAGTGAGATCTGGTTAAGTATTTCTTTTGGTTTTTGTGTTTCTGTTTTTTCAAAGAAATTGAAATAACTTAAAAAAAATGTTTTTAAGTTTATTTATTTTGAGAGAGAGAGAGACAGAGAGAGAGAGAGCAGGGGAGGGGCAGAGAGAGAGAGAATCCCAAGGAGACTCCACACTGTTAGCACAGAGCCCAACGTGGGGCTTGAACTCACGAACTGTGAGATCATGACCTGAGCCAATGTCAAGAGTCAGACACCTAACTGACTGAGCCACCCAGGTGCCCTGAAATAACTTTTTAAATGTTATCATGGTTGGAGCCTGCAGTAGGTAACCAAGATGATATGCACCATGGTAAGCCATTTCTTTTGGGACTCAAAGACATTTCTTGAACTCAGTGATTTAGGAACTAAAATTTAAATATACTGTACTCTATAAACGACTTCAGCAATACAGCATTTTTATACATAGTTTGAAGATGAAAGAGCAAGAGCAAACAAGACAGATTAGCATTCAATTAGGACCAGCAAAATTAGCTGTTAATGTGTGATGGTTTGCATATCAGGGATGTGCATCTATAGCTTCGTGGACAAGTAAGATTTTTATTGGTATTTTTTCTATCACAGCAGTACTGTTCTGATAATAATAGCTTCATCCTTTACCTCTGTATTAGCTATGACAGAATATAAGTAAGAAATCTCAATAACGATTAATGTTCAGTGTTCTTGGTGGGAGTGTACATCACTGTCAGAAGTGAGGAGATTTAGAGTGAGATTGTATTGTATTGTCTCTGATGGAGTGAGTTCGAGGGCTGGCTAGGCAGGACCCCAAACCTCAGCCATAGCCATCTAACACTGTCATAGGTTCTGCAGAGAGCTCTGTAGTGCAGCCCCTCCTAGCAAATGCACTCTTGCTCATTGTTGCTGGGCTTTGACCCCAAAGCCCTCTGTGGAAGTCCTAGCTCTGGTGGGCTGACCTCAACCACTCATGAGCGGGTACTCATTTTATCCCTCTGATCTATGACTTAGACTGAAAGGAGGCTCCTTTCACTAGGTCCAACCTTCTTTTTATCCTTGGTTCCTGTCATCCCGATGGTACGGGAAAAATAAACCCCAGGAGCAGAAAAAAGAGTTCACTAGCATTACTTCCTAGTCTGCCTACCAAGCACGAGGCAGCTTATTACACATGGAAAGAGGCATTCAAAGGAAGGACAGTAACCTGTATTGATTCTGATCTAATAGAGTCAATAACCTCTATTGACTCTAATAACCTCTATTGACTCTATTGACTCTAACCCAAAAGGAGCATGCCCAAGACCTTTGGACTGTCCCACTTTCTAATGTGGATCATTTGGCATTGATCTCACACCAATACCAATTCTTCTGTTTCTTTTTTTTTCTTTTTTCCTTTTTTTAGAGAGAGAGAGAGCACATGCATGGGGAAGAGACAGAGGAAGAGGGAGAGAGAGAATCCTAAGCAGGCTCCATGCCTGGCATGGAGCCTGACTCAGGGCTTGATCTCATGACTGTGATATTGTGATCTGAGCTGAAATCAAAAGTCAGATGCTTAACAGACTGAGCCACCCAGGCACCCCCCACCCTCCTCAATTCTTCTGTTTCTTACAGTGACAGAAGGGGAGTCTTGAAATCTTGAGGGTAGTTTGTATTTCTGCATTTAAGATGGAAAACATAGAAGATGGTAGAAAAGGGTTTTCACTTTATGAGATTAATCTGTGTTAAATCAGGGGCAGAAGAGAGTTGAGTTTTAAAAGGCTTGGGAAGACCTGAATAATGTTGTGTGCAAAGCCAAAGATGCATAGTTTTGACAAGGCTAGAATCACACACCCTGAAAGTTGAACAGAAATTAGAGAATACCTGGGATGTTTAATTTTTAAAACTCCTTCTGAGCCCAGGGCAGACCTTTCACCCTTTCCTAAAGTAGTGTCTCAGGCAAATTCTTATGCAGGGTGGGGTCTACTTGCCATCCCTTTGCAAATCCATGCCTCCCCACCTCTTATAGGTTAGGAAATAATCCTTTATATTTGTTTAGTATTGCATCTTCAAAGGGCTTTCCATATATTAACATTTAACCCAGTGCATTAATCACAGAAGAAGAAATTGAGGCACTCTTAGTGGAAAGCCTCTGTCTAGGGTTGATGGTCTTTAAAACGCCACAGAACTCCCTTCTTTTCATAGGATTCTGTGTTGGGACAGCAAGCCCTTAAATACAGGGAAAAGCATACTAAGAGGCAGTTGTCTGAGAGATTCTGAAGGCATTCCCTTTCCCCTACTAAGACCTTAAATTCCATCAATTCTAACAATTTACTTCCCTAAGTCTTCTAAACCTTCTGTAAGAATGTGACTATCCATGCAAGAGAGTTATTTGCTTAAATTGAAGTGTGTCACATTGAAATTGTTGAAGAAGTAGTAATTATAGCAGATTGGTTGGTAGTTTGATGTACAAATGCATGTGGCAAACAGTTATTAAGAAATTGTGAAGTTCAGAGCACTGAACTGTGGAATAATAAGTGATCCCTTTCCCAAAGATTTTACAATGTAGTAAGAGATCCTCCAGTGGGAACGGGGGAGATTTTGGAAACAGAGTAGCTGTGGGAAGTGACGAATAGTGATATAAATAACCCTGTTTCCTTTTGTGAAAGTTGGATTTGGTGACCAATTTAAGAGGTTTATTTAGTGGCATTATATAGTGTGATGGGGTAAGTTGAATATGAGGCAGGTTCCAAGAGGGTGGATGAGATGCTTAGTGGGATGTCCTATAACTAAGATGTTCTGTGAATAACACATGAGTGTTCCATGCAGATGATATATGAATTTTTGAGATAAATGAGCTGTCCTGGGGCTGTATTTAAAAGGAAGGAGAGCACACTCAAAGAACAGCACAGAGAGTCCTGGGTCTCTCAATAGCTGGATTAATGAGTTTGAAGGAGATAATGTAGAAAAAGTTAAATTATGAAGTTGCAAAATAGGTAAATGCTATATTTTGAACAAGTGTGGGGAACCTAGGCTCTCAAGGAGTGGACAGTGGACTCTGATGTCAGAGGCTGAAGAAAATCTGATTTTTTGACTTTTGTTAACATGAAACTACTTATTTTAGTTTATTTTGAGAGGGAGAGTGCAAGCATGGGAGAGAGGCAGAGGGAGAGAGAGAAACCTAAGAAGACTCCACACTTAGCACGGAGCTTGACTTGGGGATCGAACTCATGACCCTGAAATCATGACCTGAGCCGAAATCAGGAGTCAGTGCTCAACTAACTGAGCCACCCAGGTGCCCCAAAATGCCACTAGTTCTTTAAAAAAAAATTTTTTTTAAGTTTATTTATTTTGAGAGGGAGAGAGGAGGAAGAGGGACAGAGAGAGAGGGATAGAGAGAATCCCAAGCAGGCTTTGTCCTGTCAGCAAAGAGCCCAAAGTGGGGCTCAAACTCAACCAACTGTGAGATCGAGACCTGAGCTGAAATCAAGAGTTGGAAGCTTAACCGACTGAGCCACCCTGGCATCCCTGCATGCAACTAATTCCTAAATCAACTTATTGAGGTATAATTTATCTATAACAAATCATTTTAGGTACGTTTCAGCAAGTTTTGATAAATGTATATAGCTGTGATCACCATAGCCGAGATAACAGAACATTTCGTCATTCCAGAAAGTTCCCTTGTGCCCCTTCTCAGTTACCCTCTACCTCGACCTTTGGTCCCAGGCAACAACTGGTATGCTTTCTGTCACTATAGATTTAAATTTGTCTTTTCTAGAGTTTCATTTGAATGAACTTGTACAATACATCTTCTTTTGTGTCTGGCTTGTTTTTGCTCAGCATGTATCTGAGATTCATCTATGTTGTTGTATATATCAATAGTTCCTTTCTTTTCATTTCTTTGTAATACGTACCCATTCAGCTATTAATGGATATTTGGGTTCTTTCTACTTTTTGACTACCATCAATAAAATTGCTGTGAATATTCATGTACAAATCTTTGAAAAGAAATATGTTTTCATTTTTCTTGGGTGAATACCTAGGAGTGGAATTTCTAAGTCGTATATATCTTCTTCGTGACGTGTCTATCCAAGTCTTTGGTCAGTTTTTAAAAAATTGTTCTGTTTGCCTTCTTATTATTGAATTGTAAGATTTCTTTATGTATTCTGGATAGAAATTTTTTGTCAGATATATGTGCTGTGAATGTTGAAACTAATTTTTGGCCACTAGAAATTACTGAAAATCTTGCCATAGTAGTGGGTTCAGTGCGTAATTGAAGGAAAAATAATGGCCTGTAAGCTAAAATGTAACACTTCTGCTGTAATGTCATTCATTTGTGTATAATAGAAAAATACAGATTAAAAATACTCTTTGTCATATTCAACTTTAATGATCTCAGATTTCAACCAAGATGCCTGCCTACATATCTCTCTTTTCAGTACACTCTTAAATCCACCTTTTTTTAAATATATTTTTTTAGACAGCTGCCAGTTGAGTGCCAGTTTTATATTTGAGTTTTTTCCTGGCAGCACCTTTAAGAAACATATGCTTCCAACTTCAGCTACTGCTTTTTGCTCCATATGCTTCTTGTTCCATTTCTAGGTATCAGAAAGGCATTTGGGTTGAATATGTGCATGATTAAGATCAAGGAGCTTACTGGTGGAGTCAGGCTTTCCAAATGTGAGAGAAAAGAAAATCTGACCACGACCAAACTTCAGAAACATATAACACCAAGCCCTTTTCTGCCAGTGACTTTAAGTTTTAAGCTATAGGAACACTTGTTTGTCAGCTCTTTCTTGCTCCATTTCTGTGCATTGTTCTAAGCTTAACTTCACGGGACAGAACACAGACAGACACTGCTCTCAAGAGCTTAGAGAACGGGTGCTGAGGACAAGAGAGGGAGTTTGAATTCTCGGATGCTTCCAATGCCATTCATTTCTGTTCCTCTACAACTGCATGTTATCATCTGCTCTCATTGACTTAGAGGCTTTACATGACAGTATTTGGTTCAGAGACATTGAGTAGACATTCTGCAAATGCTAGTGGGACAAATTTGGTCTCACAATCCCACTAATGCTTAAAAGTATTAAAGAAATCTCCCAATCCCTGGCATTATAAATAGTCTGTTCTAGCTAGATTCATCTAAGCTTGTATTGTTATGTAAACTATAGAGTGATGGGTCAGTGAAAGTGTTTCTACTTATAGAAATTGTGGACCTTTCTTGAACTTGAATTTTTGGGCTCGATTATTTTAAATATAACTAATCAATGGACAGTAAACAAAGTGATCTCTGGATGACTAAAATAGATATCATAAGGTCTTTCCTTCCTATCTCATATACTTTAGGCCTAGCAGAAATCCTTCAGCCTTGTGCATAGCTTATGTATTCTTATATTAGACACGATTTTCATAAGCTTGGTTATCTGGTTTCCACATGCACTGCTATTAAAAGCAAAAAGGCAGGTGGAATGGAGAGGGACTCTTATATGCAGAAACACTGATAGCAGATCAGAGGAAGAGACCACCATATAAAAAACAGGACATAACAGACACATGAAAAGATGCTTAACATCACTCATCATCAGGGTATGCAAATCAAACTACAATGAGATATCACCTCACACCTGTCAGAATGGCTAAAATAAAAAACACAAAAAGACCAATAAGTGTTGGTGAGAATGTGGAGAAAAAGGAACACTGATGCACTCTTGATGGGAATGCAAACTGGTGCAGCCACTGTGGAAAACAGTGTGAGGATTCCTCAAAAAGTTGAAAATAGAATTACCCTACCATTCAGTAACTGCATTACTGGGTATTTACCCAAAAAGTACAAAAACACAATTGAAAAGTGTACATGCACCCCTGTGTTTATTGCAGCATTATTTACAATAGGCAAGTTATAGAAGCAACCCAAGTGTCCATTGATAGATGAATGGTTAAAGAAGATGCGCCTTATCTATCTATCTATCTATCTATCTATCTATCTATCTACCTATCTATCTCTATAATAGAATATTACTCAGCCATAAAAAAGAATGAAATCTTGCCATTTGCAATGACATGGATGGAGCTAACAAACTGATGTTTACTAGAGGGGAGGTGGATGGAGGGAAGGGTGAAATAGGTGAGGGGATTAAGAGTGCACTTATCATGATGAGCACTGAGTAATGTGTAGAATTGTTGAATCTCTATATTGTACACCTGAAACTAATATAACACTGTATATTAACTATATTGGAATTAAAAATAAAATAAAATAAAGGGCATGATTTGAAGCCAAGGCAATGTAGAACTGTTTAATATGGTTGTAGCAAATCCCAGTGGAGCCTGAGGGCATTTCTGTGTTATATGATGTGATGGCCCTGTATTACAAACAAAATATTAAATTATCATCGGTGTTCTTTTTGTCCTTTGTTTGTAATAAAATTCTAGACTGATTTCAAACCAAAATGATTAAATATAAGTTGCTGTGCCTCAAGATTTAAGGTCTTGACCATCAGGAAAACTATTTCCTGTTCCCTGTCCTGATTCCTCTGTGCTCTCCCTCCACTCCTCTGCACATGTACAACATACACGCGAACTCCTCATCCCAGACTCACCTGCTGAGGGCATTTCCCTTAGGAAAGAGTGGTTTAGCTGCCCCTCCTTTGGGTGCCCTTTACTTGTACTCTCATGACTTTCACAACCCTGTATGGTAATTGCCTGTTTACTTGTTCATCTTTCCTAGCAAACCAAAGTCTATTTACTAATATGTATGCTTACTACTTTGCACAATAGCACCTGGCAAATAATAGATGCTTATAGATACTTCTTGAATAAATGGATGGCTGAATAAATGTGAGTGAATCCAAAACAACTTTTGGGTAGCCAACGTTCGTTTGTATAGTAGTTTAGAAAAGTAGCCTGCCCAAATCTTTTGAAAATTTGTCTTCTAATCTGTTTGGGAATTTCTGTCACAAAGCATCACAGTGGATAAGAAACAAAATTGAATCTAAAACTGGGTACTATGTATAAATATTCTAATATAATAGAGACATTATGGAATAAATGTATTGTTCCTTAAGAGTTCTTGTTTGATATTAAATTATCCACATCAAATCACACAATTGAATAGACTGCACTCCTATAATTTAAAGAATTATTTTGGAAAATACTACTTTAAGAACCATTAATAGTTCATCATTGACTTGGCTGAAAGAGAACAATAGGAAACATGTTATTTCATGGATCTAGTAATTAAGAAAAAATGCTGTTATATGGAATAATTTAAATTCAGAAAAAAGAAAAGCTTATTACTGACAAGTTTACTAATGACCAAAAATTAGATGGCAGTAAAAAACATTAGGTGATAGCATTAAATTTCAAAATGCCACATTCAAGTCATCAGACTTGGAAGTACAATGATACATATGAATGAAGAAGGCACAGGGTTTAAAGTACAGCGCCAGGAATAAAACAGAGATTAAAGAGAAGGGTTATTAAACCCTGGATGGTTGGTGAAAAAGATTATGAAATTTTTTCATACTAGGATAATGGCTTTGAAATTCCTTTTATTTGTCTGAGTGAGAATCATAGCTATTAGTATTACTTAGTGTTAGAATAAAATTGGTGAAACCCACTAATACAGGAAGAGTCGGATTAGACTGGATATTTTAGGGCCTCTGTGAACCCTCTGACTTAGCAGGCTGACTGCCCCACGAGCCTTTTCTGAGGTCTTTTCTTTCCTTCCTTTCCCCCCTTCATCTGGCCTGTGTCAACTCTGCTTTTTCATTATCTGAGATCATAATTGGACCCCATAAGAACTGGGCTTTCTTCCAAAATAGATATTTGGCTGTGGCCATTTAACAGTGTTGCCTTAAAAATAAAAAGGCACACTAAAAAACAAAAACAAAAACATTGAATATACTAAGTATGCACAGACTTCATCCTCCTGCCACTGTGGTAGGTACCCCCATAGGCTCAGGATAGAGTAAGGCTCTTGGAAAGGAAGAGGATGTCTGTTGAACATACTGTGTGATTTGTTGTACAAAAGCTAAAAGTTTAATAGTTTGTTTTTGGATGGAATAAAAATTGCCTCCTGTCAGAAATAGCTGCATCAAAATGTCTGCTTTTTCCTTTCCTGTTTTGCGTTAGAAAGTTAATAAGAGAGTAGCTGGTGTGAATTGCTCTATGAAACTTGAGCTCAAGAAAACATTACTTGTCTATTTTTATCACTCAAATCACTTTCTGAGTGTTTCTTGCCAGGGCTGGTGAGGAATCTGATGTCAGCCATTATTTGGGTTCTTTCCCCACCCCCACCCCTGCCACATACACGCACACACTGTATCGTCCTGGCCTTGGTCTCCCAGGGCTCATTTGGTCCTGGGTACATTGGGAGAGGCCTGGTCCTGAGCCATCGTCATGGTCACCATAGCTCATTCTATTCACTTTGCCAAGTGGGAAATGGGCATGGTGAGCTCCCAGAAGTGCCCACCCATGCTCCTTGTCCCTGCAGGCAGGCTCCACAAGTGCCAGTCAAGGGCAGCATGCTTCAAAGCCACCTATTTGTGGGCGCCCTTCTCAGATATCTGCCACCTCTGGGTACTCTATGGGAATAAGGGCTGAGGCCCCCAGACTGGATTCACTGCACCCCCAGCCCGCCCCTTCCCTTCCCAGCCCCTTAGTACCTCAGCTCTGGAACGGCTTTTCTTGGCCTCCTCTTTCACAGTGAGGTTTAATGACCCATCTGGAAGCCCTAAACGGACAAAACTTTATGACCACAAAAGCCTATTTACCTTTCCTGCACATAAAAGGGTTTTAATTTTTAGGAATGCAATAATATGGCCTGCCATCTCCCAAGGATAGATTCTATTATTTACTTTAGCAGGTGAAAACCAGCAGTTGCATTTATACATTTAGCTTTCATATCCTTCCGCATTGAATTCTCAATCACCCACATTCCTCCCCCACCCCAGGTTTTGCAAGTTTAATCATGGCATGTTCTAAAGGTTAAGGATTTAGGATCTTATATTCCTTGCAGGTGTATGACTATCACAATCTTAAAGACTGGTCTATTTCTCTTTCTTTCATCTTTCTCTGTTTTTGTCTCTGCCTTTCTCTCTCTCTCTCTCTCTCTCTCTTTATCTCTCTCTCTCTCTCTCCCCCCTCTCCCCACCCTCTCCCTCTCTCTCTCTCTCTCTTTCTCTCTCTCTCTCACACACACACATACACACACACTGTTAAAGATCTGAGAATATTTGTTTTGTTCCAAAACAAATCTCTTAGCAATCAAAGAATGGTGGCAAGGGAATTTTTGTCTCATAATGCTAAATTGTAATTATTTTACTCATCCCCCAAACTTTCTCCATATATTAGAAACTTACTATAACATTATCCAATTGTAGTATGGAATTTAGCATACCCAGGTGCCCTTGGCAGCTAAGAAGGCATAGTTACTGGGTAGTCCTTATAACATGGCCACATGTGTGAGACAGTGCATAGTAGTGACTATGGCAGGCTTTCCTTCTATTAAAACATTTTTTTTAATTTTTTTTTTTAATTTTTTTAATTTAAGACAGAGAGACAGAGTGCGAGTGGAGGAGGAGCAGAGTGAGAGGGAGACACAGAATCCAAAGCAGACTCCAGGCTCTGAGCTGTCAGCACAGAGCCTGATGCAGGGCTCAAACCCATGAACCATGAGACCATGACCTGAGCCAAAGTTGGATGCTTAACCAACTAAGCCACCCACGTGTCCCTCCTTCTATTTTTATTTAGCCTTGCAATCCTATTTTTATTTAGCCTATCTTGCTTAGCTTAAATCAGAAATTTATAAATCCCTTTTTAAACTCTGATTTTGCCAAAGATATACAAGTCTGATCAGATTTTGCCAGTCAAAAGCCATTTAAACTCCTGAAATTTAGTTTAGACAATCCCTGTTCTTCTCTGTAGTATGTTCCTATAAAGGATATAGAAAACAAAGACAACAAAAAATTAATATAAGTATACCTAATTCTATTGCACTTCACTTTACTGTGACATGCACATTTTACATTTTTACATATTGGAAGTTTGTGGATCTGCATCAAACAAGTTTATGGGCACCATTTTTCCAACAGCATTTGCTCACTTTGTGTCTCTTATGTCACATTTTGGTAATTTTTGCAATCATTCAGAATTTTTTCTTATTATTATATTTGTTATGGTGATCTGTGATCAATGATCTTTGATGTTACTATTGTAATTATTTTGGATTGCCATGAACCATGCCCATATAAGATGGTGCACTTAATCGATAAATGTTGTGTGTGTTCCGACTGCTCCACTGACTGGCCATTCCCCATCTCTCTTCCTCTTCTGAGGCCTTCCTGTAGAGAATAGAGACACAACAATATTGAACTTAAGCCAATTAATAACCCTATAATGACCTCTAAGTGTTCAAGTGAAAGGAAAAGTTACATGTCTCTCACTTCACATTAAAATCTAGAAATGATTGGGGCGCCTGGGTGGCTCAGTCAGTTAAGGGTCCGACTTCAGCTCAGGTCACGATCTCACGGTCCGCGAGTTCGAGCCCCGCGTTGGGCTCTGGGCTGATGGCTCAGAGCCTGGAGCCTGCTTCTGATTCTGTGCCTCCCTCTCTCTCTGCCCCTCCCCCGTTCATGCTCTGTCTCTCTCTGTCTCAAAAATAAATAAACGTTAAAAAAAAATTAAAAAAAATTTAAAATCTAGAAATGATTAAGCTTAGTGAGGAAGGCATGTTGAAAGCCAAGACAGGCTGCAAGCTAGGCCTCTTATACCAAATAGCCAAGTTATGAATGCATGGGAAAAGTTCTTAAAGGAAATTAAAAGTGCTACCCCAGGGAACACACAGATGATAAGGAAGTGAAACAGTCTTACTAGTGACATGGAGAAAGTTTGAGTGGTCTGGGTAGAAAATCAAACCAGCCACAACATTACCTTAAGCCAGAGCCTAATCCAGAGCAAGATCCTAACTCTCTTAAGTTTTGTGAAGGCCAACAGAGGTGAGGAAGCTGCAGAAGAAAAGTTTGATGTTAGCAGAGTTTGAATCATGAGATTTAAGGAAAGAAACCATCTCGGTAACATACAAGTGCAAGGTGAAGCAGCAAGTGCTGATGTAGAAGCTGCAGCAAGTTATCCAGGAGATCCAGCTAAGATCAGTAATGCAGGTGGCCACACTACACAGCAAATTTTCAATATAGATTAAACAGCATTGGAAAAGATGCCATCTAAGGACTTTCATAGCTAGAGAGGAGAAGTCAATACTTGGCTTCAAAGCTTCAGAGGACAGGCTGACTCTCTTATTAGGGGCTAATGCAGCTGGTTATTTTAAGTTAAAGCCAGTGCTCACTGATCATTTTGAAAATCCTAGGGTCCTCAGCAGTTATAAATCTATTTGTGCTCTATAAATAGAACAACAAAGCCTGGA
Source organism: Herpailurus yagouaroundi (assembly GCF_014898765.1). Taxonomy (NCBI): domain Eukaryota; kingdom Metazoa; phylum Chordata; class Mammalia; order Carnivora; family Felidae; genus Herpailurus; species Herpailurus yagouaroundi. Next base: position 55,152,455 of record NW_024412400.1, read on the forward strand.
TGACAGCACATCTGTTGCAACATGGTTTCCTGAATATTTTAAGCTCACTGTTGAGACCTACTGCTCAGAATGAAAGTTTTTTTTTCAAAATATGACTGCTCATTGACAATGTACCTGGCCACCCAAGAACTCTCATGGATGTGTAAAAAGAGGTTAATGGTGTTTTCATGCCTGCTAACACAATATCCATTCTGTAGACCATGGATTAAGAAGTAATTTAAACTTTAAGTTTTATTATTTAAGAAAAATACATTTCATAAGACTATAGCTGCCATAAATAATGATTCCTCTGATGGATCTAGGCAAAGTAAATGGAAAACTTTCTGGAAAGGATTCACTATTCTGGATGCCATTCAGAACATTCACTCTTCAGAGGCATGTGTGTGGCTCAGTCAGTTAAGCGTCCAACTCTTGATTTTGGCTCAGGTCATGATCTAACAGTTTGTGGAATCATCGAGCCTGGTGTTGAGCTCTGTACTAACAGTGCAGAGCCTGCTTGGGATTCTCTCTCTCCCCCTCTCTCTGTCCCTACCCCACTCGTTCCCTCTCTCTCTCTCTTAAAAAAGTAAAATAAAAAAAGAACATTCACGGTCCATGGGAAGAGGTCAAAGTATCAACATGAACAGGAGTTTGGAAGAAGTTGATACCAACCCTCATGGATGACTTTGAGAGGTTCAAGACGAGTGGAAGGAATAACAGCAGATGTGGTGGAAATAGCTAGAAAACTAGAAGTGGAGGCTGAAGATGTGAATGAATGACTGCAATCTCATGACAAAATGTTAACACAGATGAGGAGTTACTTCTTATGAATGAGCAAAGAAAGTGGTTTCTTGAGATGGAATATACTCCTGGTGAAGATGCTGTAAAGATTGTTGAAATGACAATAAAGGAGTTATTAGAATATTGCATAGATTTAGTTGGTGAAGCAGTGGCAGGATTTGAAAGGATTGACTCCAATTGTGAAAGAAGTTCTTCTCTGGGTAACATGCTATCAAAGAGCATCACATTCTACAGAGAAATTGTTGATGAAAGAAAGAGCCAATCAATGAGGCAAACTTCATTGCTGTCTTATTTTAAGAAGTTGCCACATGGGGCGCCTGGGTGGCGCAGTCGGTTAAGCGTCCGACTTCAGCCAGGTCACGATCTCGTGGTCCGTGGGTTTGAGCCCCGCGTCGGGCTCTGGGCTGATGGCTCAGAGCCTGGAGCCTGTTTCCGATTCTGTGTCTCCCTCTCTCTCTGCCCCTCCCCCGTTCATGCTCTGTCTCTCTCTGTCCCAAAAATAAATAAAAAACGTTGAAAGAAAAAAAAAATTAAAAAAAAAAAAAAAGAAGTTGCCACAACCACCCCAACCTTCAGCAACTACCATCCTGGTCAATCAGCAGCTGTCAACATCCAGGCAAGACCCTCCACCAGCAAAAAGGTTAAGACTAGCTGGAAGCTCAGATGATGATTAGCACTTTTTAGCAACAAAGTATTTTTAAATTAAGGCATATACATTTTTTTAGACATAATGCTGTTGCACACTTAATAGACTACAGTAAAGTATACACACAATTTTATATGCACTGAGAAACAAAAAAAAATTTTTTTTGACCTGCTTTATTGTGATATTTGCTTTTATTGCAGTGGTCTGTAACTGGATCAGCAGTATCTCAAGAAATACCTGTATTTAATTTTCCCTCCTCTGTATTATTACTGTAGAGCCTGCAGTCACCCTTTGAAATCAACGTTGTGAAGCCTAGCTTTAGTACTTGGCCTATCAGTAGGCTGAATATTAGGCTGAGGGAGACAGAGGTTGTGGGTGATATGTGTTGGTTGAAATTCTCAAGGGGGATTTTGTGTGTGTGACCAAAAGGACTATACAGAGGGTTTCATTTTGGTTTTAAGAATTTTTTTTAATTGAAAATCAAAAAGCCTAGTTCTGTAGGCATTTCAGTTCAGTTTCTAACTCTGATTTCTTCTTTTTTATGCATAAATCAGACTACATTTAGCAATAATTTTAAGGGGCCTTTGTTTGGTCCCATTTACAAAATTGATTAATTAAACATTTAAGCTGCTTATAAATTTAAGATCTTTACTGTTTTCTTTTTAGGTAATTAAATTGAGTTAAACAAAATGTTGGTGGGTGGTAAATACTACTTTGGTCTTCAAGTTCTCTTAAATGTTCTAAATACATAATATTACAAGAAAGAATAGATTTTTGGATAGGAAATTTTTTTATTTTAAAAAGTCTTCTATGCTTACATTTAACTTTTGAAACTTCTGGGGCATAAAAGACAAAATCCCTTTTAAGGAAGGCAGGTGACATCTCAGTTAGCTAAGGTTACTTATGACCAGAGATTTCGGTCAGTACAAGTCCTAGACTTGCAAAGACCCGGAGCACCTCTCATCACCAGCTAGGAAAACCACCAAATGCCAAACAATTCAGGGCTATTTCTCAGTATACTGAAATTACTAATAACTACGGATTTCCATCTGGACGTTGATTAGATTCTAGTCAGCCTAGAAGGCACACATAGAAATTACTTTATAATTGTTCTCTCATAGATTTCATAGTCTTGCATATTCGTATGTCCATGGTTTAGATTACATACACCTTACCAAGTTCTGATTGCTGGCACAAGTTCTATCATATGCCAGGGCCACTGTTTGCATCCTTTTGGTTCCTAAGTTATATAAAAGACTTCCATTTAAGTCTGAAGACTTTTGAGCTAGATGTGATTTTTTTTTTAATGTTTGTTTACTTTTGAGAGAGAGACACACACACACACACACACACACAGCGTGAGCAGAGGGGCAGAGAGAGAGGGAGACGACAGAATCTAAAGCAGGCTCCAGGCTCCGAGCTGTCAGCACAGAGCCTATGTGTGTCCCGAACCCATGAACTGAGAGATCATGACCTGAGCTGAGTCAGACGTTTAACTAATGAGCCACCCAGGTGCCCCTAGATATAATCTTTTCACATGTTCCTAGGACCACATACACTCTAACTTAAAATGATCTATATTGAATTGGAATATTTCAGTGTCTACCTTAAAGTCAACTCTCATGAAGTCATAGTTTCTAAAGTAGTAAAAACTGAAAATATTTATGCATTTTTGGCATTTGCCAGTAAGCAAACTTATGTATCAACTTTTCTTTTCTTTTTTCTTTTCTCTTCTCTTCTTTCCTTTTCTTTAGTTTTCTTTTCTTTTCTTCTCTTTTCTTTTCTTTTCTTTCGAACCACCTCTGTGCCAGGCACTGTGCTAGGCAAAAGGAATGTAATCATTGTTGAGGCAAACATGGATTCTCTCTTCTTAAAGCATATGATAAAGTTGGGTTGACCATATCCTAATAGTAGAATTGGGGACTATAGGGCAAGTATTTATATATTGGGGCTGATTTCTGCCAATGAATAAACTACCTCAAGGTACTAATTTTCTCCTTCTCTGGAGTGAAACTAATGCCTGTTCTGTTGGAGTTGCTATAAAATTAACTTGGAGATAATTACTAGCAAACAACTAGAATTTGTGTTTGGTTACATCAAGAGTAACCTCATGGAACAAAGAAAAAAGTTCACTTCTGAAAGCAATCAGTTTATTCCCTATTCACTAATGAGCTTTATGTTAAAATGATGCTACTTTGCCTTTTAAGATCTTACTATTAGATATCACAATAAAGCTTGCTCATTGGATATTGGAACAAGTCACACAGTACAGAACCATTTAGGCCAATTCCTGCCGTATTTCCACTTGGAAAATTTTTTGAATGGAACATTTATCATTCTGAAAGAACTTCATGTGAAAACTCCATGTTTTACTTCCTGATTCTCAAGAATTTATTTAGCATTTAAGAATTTAGAAGTTATTCTAATCAGTCAAGATGACTTAAAAAATGTGGCCTTATTTTCACAAGTTTTAGGTCATTAAATAGTATACGCAAATGGGTTTCTAAATGGGTTCAACTCATGGCAACACTTGGGAAATAGCTTTATTCTTCTCTCACTACTGCTCTCAAGTGACATAGCATCAAAGGATATGGAAATAGGTCCTAGAAGATTAAACAGAAAAGTGGTTAGCCATTAGGAATATCAGTTTCCTCTTCAGTCATTATCATTTTTAAATGAATATTGAGGAGAATCAGATGCTACCTGTGTTTGATAGGACCCAAGAATGATTCTCTGCTAGGCAAAATAGTCTTTTTCAACAAAGCATGTCAGGGTGCATTTGAACCTTGGAGAATAAGGTCTCAGGATGATCTTTTCCTGGAACTCTGGAAGTCCTGACACCTTCACAAGATGGTTTTTTTTCTTCTCAGGGGAAGCAGATGGAATTAACAGACTCCATTATCTGCTATTCTTAGGCAAGCTAAACCACGATTTGTGCTCCCCTTTCCCAAGAGGATAAGATACTTTAGCAAAAAAAGATATAAATTTTTCTGCAAATGCAGTTAAAAGTCTCTCTTTAGAAATTATAATCACTGTTTCTGTTTCTTTTAAAAAGAGTATAAGGTTTACCTGCTCTCCCAAATGATGAAAGAGGATGTGATTGGATGTTGTCAGTGAGCCACAACTTCTGCCCCAGGGAAAATAATTATCCTCTTTGAAATAGTCAGTTGGTTGCTCCCAAAGTGCTTGGCTATGGGCTATGAGTAAAACCCAGCCACATCAGCTTGAAGCCTAGAAAGATTGGATACATTGAAGAATCCAATCTTTTGCAGAAGGTTAGAAGCAGTGTGGGTAATGACAAAAGATTGTATTTGAGAGGGATATTTAAAACTTTTGTTTTTTCTCTGTCTTTTTATATCCTGAATCTTCCAGAATCAAAGGAAGGTATAGCCCAGAGAGGAAATCATCTATAGTTTTGGCATGTTCTATCATAGTGAATGAGAGAAGCAAATCTAGCCAGCCAAGTCTAGCCTGATAATGAATGGGGCAACTTCCAGGTGGTGGAATTCAGCATGCACCTACCTACCTATATTGTTCTCTAGGACAATATAAAATAGTTTAGTAAGTCACAGAGCTTAAGTGTTAGAAAAATGCAGCATTCTCCAATGGAAAAACATTTGCTGTTTCAAGGCTTGACAGAGGTACTGACATATGTCCTCCTTAATCTAAATGTAATATATAGCACTTCATGGCATATCATAAAGAAAAATCTCTGGAGCAGAGGGAACAGTTATATAATAGTAAGGCTGACTTCTCCATATGGGACCAAGATAGGTCAGTTATATTTTTGCAAAATGAACCTAAAATTACAAGCTAAATTCTGACTTAATGTCTGATGATAGGAAATAATTCACATTTAGATTTCCTCACAGATATGTTATCCTTCTGTCAGCTCTTTACTGACATGAAACCTCATTGTAGAAATGCTAGAGGTTCATTTTTACCTAGCTCAGCAACAATGTGTAAAATGACTATTTTCTCCTGTTTGTTTTATATTCCCTTTAAGAATAAACTGCATCTGTCCAAACAAATTCAACTTGTAAAAAATCAGAAAATCAGGAAGCTATTCCTAATCATTGAAATCAGCTCTTAGAATTTTAAATATGGAAACTACGTGTTATTATCAAATGAGAAGCAGTCGTGACCGTTTGCAACAGCCGCTGTTCTGCAAGTCTGATATACCAGTTCACTAAAACCCCTATTTATAAGTGTCACATTTGCATGCATAAAATTGAACTGCTCATTCCAATTCATGCTGCCAGTGAATTTTGGAAGGAGGAATCATGAGATTTTTGAGAGGCTTTTTATTTTATTTAGTATCCATATGTTATGGAGCACATAGATGGAAATACAATATAGTTGTACTTTAAGCTAGCCATTTGGTGATCAAAACAACGGTTGAGTTGAGTTTGGCATATTATTCTGATTTTGTTATTATTAACAAAATTTGTGGTTTTGAATTTTTATAGCAGTTGTCCTTGGGTCCTCAGGGGGCTGTTTTGTTGTAAACTAGTCCACTATTGCTGGAAGTGAAATACCAGACTCTTTTCATTCTTTATCTCAATAATTTTTTACAACTGTATCATTATTAATAAGGATAAAAAGAACTACCTTATATTTTTAGAGAGCTTAAGATTTAGTCATACTTAGTGTTGTTTTTTTTTTTACACCAAACATGGGGCTTGAACTCACAACCCTGATATCAAGAGTCACGTGCTCCAGTGACTTAGCCAGCCCAGCACCCCTAGTCATCGTTATTATATCATGTAGTTTCTTCACATAAAATTGGTGATACAGCTAAAGCAGATATTTTGAAGGAGGGAATTGAAGTCTAGAGAGTAAATGACTGGTCCAGGTTTGAAGAATTAGTTAAGACTAGAGCCAGCCAGCCAGAAACCCTGCTCCTTCTGCTCTTACAGGGTGCTAGCATTCTTTACAGGACGGTCTTGACAGAGTTGATGGGGGTAGATGGTTGTGTCTGCTTCTCTGCCAATTTTAAGTCTAATGAATTCCTCTCTTGCTGGAGGGCTGCAGCAGCACCCTCCTTTATGCTTTCTGAACCTTAACAGGCTGCACCATGCATTTTGGTACTTGATTAGAATTCTAGAATTGGGGAACAAAAGCTTAGATCATCTAGCCAAGGCCTTTGTTCAAATGAGTGGAGTGAAGAAGCTGCTGTGTTTGAGATGAAGCAGCTAATAAATAGTAGGCCTGGAACCAGAACTCCTCTGTCCTATCTCTTCCCACCACATGAATTGTTCTCTGTAGTTTCATTTCGATAAGCCAGACTCCACACCAAGAATTTAAGCTTTTGGAGGACAGGGACTTCTTAGATCTCCCCATGACCATTCCACAGTGCTGAATACATTCCCAAGGTCATGGAAGTGCATACTGAATTGATTTCGGAGCAAAAGAATTCTGCTAGTTGTGCTGGCTCTGGCTCCCTCCAACCAAGTGCTTGTGGGGAGGGGGGGAGATAATTGTCTCAGTTTGACAAGTCCTTTTCTGGCTCTGCTGTGAATGTGCTATAGCAATGGTGGCTGTGGGTGATGGATACAAAGTCAAGTACTAATTTCACAGGACTGCACTCTTTCCTAAATAGATGGTCATCATGAAAATATTCTCCTGAGCCTCCTTGTTTGTAGTACTGGGTGTGTAGAGCATGGATTGATAGAGGGACTTCTTTAAGAGGCAAGGCACTCATGCTTGTTCCATTTCAAGTATATTCCAAGGAGCTTGTTATAGCCCTATAAATAATCATTGATCCTTCCAGGATGCCTCACAGCAAGTGTTTATGTTTTGCAGATGAATCAAGAAAGTGAGAGTTGTTAGGTTTTCTACCTAAGGCAAATGGGTTGATACTGTGCAAGCAGATAGATACTCTGAAGGACGATGGGGCAGGAGGCCTTTCTCTGCATCTTTGCCTTTGCCAGATGTGCGTACAAGGAACATCCCATGCCTGAAGGGAAGATAGAAAACCCTAACCTGTGTCACTTTTATACACCAACATCAGCAAAGGCCCAGAATCAAAGCTGGCTGTGTTATCTCTTCTAACCAGAAGCTCTCTCAGGAAAGTACAGTTGGAAAAGCAAAATAATTTCCAGTTGTGTCTTTGAAGTCTGATGTGTTATCATGGGTTTTTAATACCTACTGTGGATATTTTTTAAAAAGGGAGAAATTATAAGGTGATAAATAGAGGAACTGTTTGAACAACTACATCTGAGGCCTAAAAAGTAACCTACATAAAATTTTATTTTCCTCCTTTACTTTGCAGCTGTGTCTGTATTCTGATGCTGGAGAATTTTCTTTTTAAATTAGAGACTTATACATGCTGGTAGTGAAACTGTTACACAGTATGTGATTTTTATACCATGAAGTTTCTCATTTTTATGAGATCTATCATTTCCTTTGCGCGTGCACGTGTGTGTATGTGTGTGAGTGTGTTAGTGATTAACATGTCTATAAGTAAATCTATTTGCTTCAGTCTTCTCCTGTGGCTGGTCAAATGAATCTTGCCACTCATGGCTCATTTTAATTGGTAACTATATGAGTTTATTATACTAATTTTTCTGTTCTTTTGTCAGGCCACTACTGGGCAGTTCAATGGTTTAGTTCTATTTGGGGGCTCCTACACGAGCAATACAGCAAGAGAAGAGTGCCTGGCATGTAGCAGGTAATAGGTGCTCAGTAAATGTACATTGAATGAACTAAATAAACTGCAGAATGAATAACTCCAGAGCCAATCACAAAATATGGAATACATCAGTTAATGACCTATTTTAGAATCATAGAATGCTATAGCAGGAAGTGACATTAGAGGTCACTTAATCTAGTTTCCTGTTAGGAGATATCAAATGAACTAGATCTGTTTGCTGTAGAAAAGCTTTTTTTTTTTTTTTAAATATTAATTTAATTTTGAGAGACAGAGGGAGAGAGAGAGAGAGAGAATGAGTGGGGGAGGGGCAGAGAGAGAGAGGGAGACACAGAATATGAAGCAGACTCCAGGCTCTGAGCTGTCAGCACAGAGCCCCTGTGAGGCTCAAGCTCAGAAGCCGTGAGATCATGACCTGAGCCAAAGTTGGACACTTAACCGACTGAGTTACCCAGGCACTCTTGCTCTAGAAAATCTTTTTAAAGAGATTTGGAGTATTGGAAAGGATTCTAGGTTTACAGACAGCTAGATGATCTAGGCGCCATGCCAGCTAACCACTTGCTTTTTTGCATGACCCTGGAGATACTACTCAGTGTTTGCCCTCTTAAGGATAAAATGAGACAATGGATGCAAATTGTAGGGTTCATGTATTTCATCTCCCTCCTACCCTTTTGCACTTTTAGCAACAAATGACACACCCATCCTGAACACTGGGCATAGGGCCTGGTACCTCACCTCAGCTGAATACAGCTATTGGTCTAGGAGGTGGAAACATGATTGAAGCAGGACCAGTGTTAAAAAACAAAATTCAACCAAGTATATTTGAAGGTTGAGTTGGCTTTGTTAAGGATTCATGAATTGGGCAGCATCCCATAGTAAGTAGGTTGGGAACTCTTGAGGAGTTCTTCAGAGTGTAAGCTTTTCCGTAGAAGGAGGGTGAGTCAAGAAAGTCAGTAGCGAAAAAGGATTGTTCCAGGCTAGGGCAGCTAGCTTTCCCTTAGGGGAGAAAGCACGGGATCTTATCACACAGCTTACCTCATCTCTTTTGGGGGATGGAGAGGGCTCAGGAGGCAGACTCTTTGGTGCTGATCAAGAAATTCCTGACTGACCAGTTAAGACTACATTTCTGGGGGAGGTTGAAACAAATTGGATTATGTATTAAGCCCCAGTTTGGGGACTCTGCCAGAGTGACACCATTTTGGACCTGCGGTTTTCTTTTTAACACCAGTTAGTCTTTCTGTGGGATTCTTCAAACCAAACCTGACAAGGCCCATTCTTTTAGTCCTCTGTTGCAGTAAGGACTTGAGCTTGGAACCGCTAGTGGTCAGCCCCAACTTTCCTACTCCCACTGTTGGAGAGAGTAAGAGGACAGACAGTAATAGAGATAAAGGGGAGGGGAGGCTTAAGTTCCTTGGCCCTGAGGAAGCCTCTTGTTTTTGCTGCAGTTTCCCTCCTTGCTAACCTGAAAATTCCTATAGGACGTAAGGTGTAGGGTATTAGTTTACTAAGGCTGCCAAAATAAAGTAGCGCAGACTGACGGCTAAAGAGCAGAAATTTATTTTCTCACAGTTCCAGATGCTGGAGGCCAAAATCGAGGTATTGGCAGGGTCAGTTTCTTCTGAGGCCTCTCTCTTTGGCTCGTAGATGTCTGACTTTTCTCTGTGTGTTCACAGGGTCTTCCCTCTGTGGGTGCCTATGTCTTAATCACCTCTTCTTATAAGGGCACCAGTCATAATGGATTAGAATCCGCCTTAAGAACCTCATTTTAACTTTATTACGTCTCCGAATACAGTCACACTCTGGGGTACTGAGGGTTAGGACTACAACATATGAATTTTAGGGAATACAACTCAGCTCATAACAGGCATTTTGTTGGATTTCTGTGACTTCCTACTGAAAGAGTGTCAGTTAATCTGGTAACCATAAATTGAATAAACAAGATTCATGGGATCTGGTCAGAAAGCATCTTTTGCTTCCCACTGCCCATTAGAATCTGTTCAATAGAGGAAGTTCTTTCCCTGCCCGAGGATGAAAACTTGGGCAGTCGCATGACTTTTCTGATAATTTGTAAGGAATGCACTTGATTACAGTGACTTTTAAGTTATAAATACAAGCTCAGATCAGAGAGTAGAAAGGCCAGTTTGATGAGGCAATCAAAACTTCAAACTTGATTTGAAATTAAATCTTCTCTTTGCTTCTGTCCCCCCACTAAGGCTTTTGACAATTGGGAATCCTGCCTTAAGTTTCTGATCTCACTAGGGTGTAAGCTGGAAAAGGAAGGAAAAGAAGGAGAGAGGGGCAAGGAAGTGCTTCTTGATGGGTTAGTGACACAAAATGGCTTTATGCTCTCAGTGTCTCATAAGTGCTTTCTCCCCTGGCTTCTTTGTGAGTGTTTCAGCCACAGCAGTAAATGCCCCTATGTTTTACTTATTTGTAATGCAAGTGGTGCATTTTCCTTACCTCCTGGTTTTTAGCAGGTCTGGTCCATACAGGTGCCACTGTGGGGTCCTTTTACCCTTCGAGGCAGCCCTCTTGAGCAGGACCTAAGTGGCTTCAGACTAGCTCTCTCCCCCATGTGGTCCACATCTGTCCCAGGAGGTCATCTGTTCCCTGGACAGACTGATAGAATAGGCCTGTCTGGCATGGTCATGTCACCCACCTTCAGCTCTTGCTCCGTCCCTTTTCCAGGCAGGAGTCAGACCTACTTCCCCCATATACTCCTAACTGGGGCACGTGCTAGGCTTTCTCAGTGGCCCTCTCAAAGCCCCTCTGTCCTGACCTGAAGCGAGTGGAGATGCATCCTTCCTTCTGGGTTATGTGTGAGAATGGACACATAACACGGCACTTTCCCATGAAATCGCCCTCAGAAACCCTTCATTTTCATTCTCTTGACCCTCTCATTTTGTATGTGGGTTAGGGCTTTTTAGAATCACAGGGCGGGTTGTTAAATGCTGCTCTGACAAATGTGGATGTGGGCCTGGACTTCAAGTTGGAATGTCTTGACCACTATGTCTTTGTATCTCGGTTGGAACTTCCAATTTAACAGATGTTAAACAAAAACAAAAAACAAAAACAAAAGCTGTGTAAACTGTGAAGTGCTACAGAAATGTAGGGAATTAACTCCCTTTGCCTTGAGGAGGTACTCAATAAGATAGAACAGAGAATAAAATGTGGCTGTACTTCTTGAAGAAGCAAACATCTCCAAGAGATTTATATAGGTTGGTCTGGGCGACTTCACTTCGTGTCTAGTTAATACATACCTCACTACTTAGTTAAGGTAGAATTGTTAATAATACGCACACTGCTCTCCTGACTTCATGTGCGAATGGCAGTAATCAAGACAGTAGGGGACAAACATTTTTTTTTTTTCAACGTTTATTTATTTTTGGGACAGAGAGAGACAGAGCATGAACAGGCGAGGGGCAGAGAGAGAGGGAGACACAGAATCGGAAACAGGCTCCAGGCTCTGAGCCAGCAGCCCAGAGCCTGATGCGGGGCTCGAACTCACGGACTGCGAGATCGTGACCTGGCTGAAGTCGGACGCTTAACCGACTGCGCCACCCAGGCGCCCCAAGGGACAAACATTTGAATGAAAGATGAGAGTCACCCGTGGAGCCAGCATTTCTCTCTCAGTTTACACAGGCTGCACTTTGCACAAACACACACCATGTCCACCCATTCAGTGTGTTTTGGTGGTTATGGTGCTTTGCAAAAGCGTATAGACTGAACATCTAATACTTCACTCAAAGGAGCACTTTCTTCACTGAAGGGTTGGAGAAATTGTCAGAAAAGTAGAGAGCCCGTGGGAAACTGTACCGATCACTCGGAATCCACAAGTCCTCATTCATCCATTTAGCTCATCCATGTAGTTATTACTGGACACCTACTTTTCCCAGGTGTTTATGCTAGCCACTCAATCTGTAGTGGTCAAACCCGCAGGACTTGCAGTCTAACAGGGGAAACAGACAAACACTTAACTGTACAGTGGGAAACTGTGCTAAGTGACAAGAAGAATAATGCCAGGACAGGGGAGGGCAGGGATCTCCTGCCTTCATTTGGGGTTTAGGTGGGGGAGGCATTCTTGGCAGAGGAAGTATGAAGGGTGGGTCCCACTATCTGTCCAAGCCTGTGGTTCCCATGTATTACTAATTAAATAGTAGTAGCCAGTAATTCTAAATGAAATATTACATTTGATTAGGACATGTGTTTTTTAAGGGTACCACTCAGGCCTTTCTTCCAAATGTTATTTTCTTCAGTTGGTGTTCTACCCTTTTCCCACACAGACCTTAGAATTTGTTTAAAAAGACTACTCTGGGAGAGATCGTTGTTTATTGGAATAGAAGTTTGTGTATGATATTTTCTCTAAGTGGTCAAATCTGCCCTCTCAGAGCTTCTTGTTATCAGAAATCTGAAGAGCTGTCCCAGAGGAGTTATTCTTTTGTTTTCCACTTTCTCATTCTGTGTAGTTAATTCCTCTTGTTTATTCCATTTCAAAGCAGGGAACTCAGGGAAGGGGAGGGGACGGAAGGAAGAGTGAGGAAAGCCATTTTGACCATGAATGGTTTACTAATAAGAATGTCTTCTCCAAAAACAAATCACTTAACGTTTTCTTCAAGAAAGCAAGAAAGTGAATATGGTTACGAACATATTGTGAACACAGAGCAATTTGGCTAGACAGAAATGTGAGGTACGATGTCTGCTTGACGTGTGGATGATACCTGCCCAAGCTATCAATTGTCAGTATTATTTGATAAAATGATTTCTTGAATGCTCTCTGACATGGGAGAAGTAGCACTGGGAAGTGCATTAAGAAACTTGGTTTATAGGGGCGCCTGGCTGGCTCAGTCAGTTGTGCATCTGACTTCAGCTCAGGTCATGATCTCACGGTTTGTGGGTTCAAGCCCTGCATTAAGCTTTCTGCTGTCAACGCAGAGCCCACTTTGGATCCTCTGTCCCCATCTCTCTCTGCCCCTCTGAGACTCTCTCTCTCTCAAAATAAATAATTAAACTTAAAAAAAAAAAAGAAACCTGGTTTATGACTTCTGTCTTGCCACTGACTAGTGGTTGTCCTTGGTCATCACTTGGTTGTATCTATCTCCACGTCCTTAGCTACAAGATGAGGGTAGTGGTAATACCTGCCACACTACCTCTCAGGTTTGTTGTGGAGAATAAGTGCAGTAACCTTAACATGTTTTTGATAATAAATACTTTCACACTGGATAAATCATTATCATTACTATCTGTCTGTTTTTAAATTTTTTTAATGTTTATTTTTGAAGGAGAGAGAGACAGAGCGTGAGGTGGGGGTGTGGGGGCAGAGAGACACAGAATCCGAAGCAGGCTCCAGGCTCTGAGCCATCAGGACAGAGCCTGATGAGGAGCTCAAAACCACAAACCACGAGATCATGACCTGAGCTGAAGTCGGACGCTTAACCGACTGAGTCACACAGGTGCTCCCTGGGCACTCAGTCTTATACTGGTTGTGATCAGTCTTCCACAAAGTCCTCCTTTTAGTTTCTAACCTTCCTTGCCTTAGTTTTCTTATTTCCTTTCTCTTTTCACAGAAGTAAAATTTAGAATATATTTATTTATAAAGCCAGATGTGAGTCCATGAAGATAAGGATCCATGGTTGGTATTACTTTGGCTCTGATGTATATTAGCTGTTAAGATGCTGGAGCAGTTGTCTGCCATTTATGTTGGGCTAGGGGATCTTTCTAGGATGCCTTCCACGATTTTTCTTTTTCAAATTCAGGAGAGTATCATTAAGAACAAACCCAAAGTTGGGGAGCCTGCTTCAGATTCTGTGTCTCCCTCGCTCTCTGCCCCTCCCCCGCTTGTGCTCTCTTTCTCAAATATAAGTAAACATAAACAAAAATAAGAACAAATCCAAAGCAACACAAATATTGGCAGGTCTGGCAAAAGCCCTGAAGATCATAGAGAACGACAAACTGATGAATTCTAAAGTTGTCAATGATCAGTGGAAATAATGCCGTGGGACCTGGCTAACATTCTGTTTCTATTCAGTGGGTGGATATCACCCTTACTTGAAGACAGCGTTCAGTTTTGGTCACTGCATTTAAAGAGGGTGGTGGAGAAAGTGGCATATGATAATGAGTAGCAGCAGAATGGAAAATGGGTCCTTTCCATAGGAACAGGTCAAGTTTAAGGGGCTGGATATAACATTTCTTGGTTGAACCACCCGGTTTTATAATTCTGTGGCTTCTAGTTATTGCTTTACTTTTTCTATTTTTTAATTTCTTCTTTTGACTAATATGCATTTTTATTCCATTCGATTGCTTTATTGTGCTACTTTATTTTGTTTTGTTTTAAAGACAGAGTGTGCATACATGGGTGGGGGAGGGGCAGAAGGGGAGAGAATCTCAAGCAGGTTCCACGCTCAGCACAGAGCCTGACGCAGGGCTCAGTCCCTCGACCCTGAGATCATGACCTGAGCTGAAATTGAGAGTCTGACACTTAACTAACTGAGCCACCCAGGCGCCCCTGTTCTACTTCTTTATCCTGTACTCATTTATTATTGTCTTTTGGATGCAATTTTAAGTTGACACTTCTTTGTTCAATTTCTTTAATTTCTCATTTACCCAGCACTTAATTTATTTTCTTGTTTTTTATTCATAGTGCTATAATCTTCCCCCATTCTCACACACAACCTGTTCTGTTTTTTACTTTATCATTTCTTTGTTTCCTTGTATCCCCAGTGACAAAAGAGGGACGCTGGTATCAGGGTGAGCCCCAGAAGTTCTAATCCAGGGTTTATTCACTGCTCTGGTACAGTGGGGGGCACAATATGGAATCTGGAGTAAAATAGTAGCAGACAACTGAAAGTTCTAATGACAGGGGCGCCTGGGTGGCTCAGTCAGTAGAGCGTCCGACTTTGGCTCAGGTCATGATCTTGCAGCTTGTGAGTTCGAGCCCCACGTCGGGCTCTGTGCTGACAGCTTGGAGCCTGGAGCCTGCTTCGGATTCTGTGTCTCCCTCTCTCTCTGCTCCTAACTCACTTGCATTCTGTCTCTGTCTCTCTCAAAAATAAACAAACATTAAAAAAAAGTTCTAATGACAGCTTAATTTTTTAGGTAATCACCTGGGTCAATTTTTCTGGCACTCATTTTCCTCATTTAAAAAATACTGATTCTTTGCCTTTCAAAGAACTGCGAAGATTAATGAGATGATGAATGTGATAAGTCTTGCCCAGTGGTTGGTACATAAGCCTTAATTAAATGTTATATCTTTCCCTTAATCACACATACCTGCTCATTTTAGTATCTGACACACACACACACACACACACACACACACACACACACACACACCCCTTTCTCTCTGGATTGACAACCTATATCAGTTTTCTTTCTGTCTTTTCCTCTGATCCCTGTATACTTACTCTTTTTGCCTAGTTACTACATACTCAAAACCAAAGTCAAATGTATGACAAAGATGCAAAATAAAAACATCAGGAAACAATCAGTTAAACAAATCCTTAGTTGATTTTAATTAGCAAGACAGATTATTTAGAGTATGTAAATGTGGAAATTTACTACTCTATTCTGATAATCACAGCTTACCCACAATACTTCATATCTCCCAAGAAGAACTAATATTTAATCATTTGTTCTAACTTCTTTTATGCTGTTTTTCAAATCAAAAAGTCGCTTGGCTTCTAATCACTTAGACTATTGCATAAATTAAGCAAACTATCCCTTTACTAAAGATAACTTCTAAGTGTTATGTGTTTAGGATTTTCCACAGGCTGGAGAGGATTTTTTTTAATGTTTATTTATTTTTGAGAGAGACAGAGACAGAATGCAAATGAGTTGGGGCAGAGAGAGAGGGGAGACACATTATCAGAAGCAGGCTCCAGGCTCTGAGCTGTCAGCACAGAGCCCTATGTGGGTCCTGAATCCATGACCTGATAGAGCATGACCTGAGCCGAAGTCGGCCGCCCAACTGACTGAGCCACCCAGGTGCCCCATATCATCTGTCTGTTTTTGAGTTTTCTGTTCATGACTGATCTTAGCCTATAAAACCATTCTCCCCAAGTTCATTTACCTTGAGGCTGAGATTTCTGACATCTTACCTGTGTACCTGGCTGGGTAAAAGTTTTCTGACATGGCTGCCACTCATGCAGGGATCCCTCATGGTGTATATGACAAAGTATACCTTTTGAAGCACAAGAGAACTGGGTTTGAATCTCAGCCCCGTTATTTACTGCTAAGTGACCCTGGGGGTGGGGGAATTACTCTTTCTGTGCTTCAGTTTCCTCATCTGTGAAATGGCTGTGAGGAATGAAATGGTACAAATTATGAAAACACTTACCACACTGCCTGGTGTTAGGATAGGCTTTTCAGAAATGCTAGCTCTCTTCTTTAAAACAAACAGTGTGGAACCCAGGATGTGCAAAACAGGTTTTTCTTAAATAAAAGGTTCCATCCATGAGGGGTTATGATGAATACAAATTCAGTTTCTTTTCAAATGGTGCTGTAGCCAAGAAAACGAAGCACTTCTGTACCAGCTTTCTGATAAAATCATATTTTAAAATATTTTAGTATTATATACTTATTATTAATATGGAACTGAGAATAGCTGTTTTTTAATAGAAATATCAGAAGAGGCCATTTATTTTTATGTTATTACAATTTGAAATTTTACCACTTGAGTAAATTAATTTTTTTTAAACGGGGTTTATCTCTTACCATTTTTCAGAAAAGTTTGAAAATTGTTTACAAAATGAAGCCCAACAGAAAACAAAGCAATTAAAAATGTAATTGGAAAAAAAATAAGATAAGTGGCTAGCTATCCTCAGAGGCCTGATGACAAGCCACAAAAAGTACCTCCAAGGGAAGAAGACACCGAGAGCCCTTGTTTTTCGCGTGTCTTGTGTGGGCAGTTTGCATTGTCCTCCTCGGAGTGTGCCCCACCTCCTTCCCTGCCCTGCCTCTTCACTATTTGTGGGAAAGGGGGCCCGGAGCTCTTGAGGTCGGTGGGAAATGAGCCAGAGCTGACCAAGAATTTGCAGCACACAAATAGAAAAGTGTACATTCTTTTTGTTGCCTTGACACTTTTTCCTGAATTGAGAGCTTCACATATTGCATCTGCATGTGTATTGTCTCTTGCCTGGGATATAACCGAACTTTCTTTATCTGAAATGTTTCTGGGCCAAGAGTGGTGAAACAGATGACTTCAGACAATCCGATTACAAAAAAAAAAGAAAGGACTTTGATACATAGCTTTCTGTTTATGAACTTAAAATGACTGAATTTCTCTTTTATAGAAGTGCCTCTTGAGGAATGTGTTTAATGGAGGTTTATGCTCTTATGGATATTTCAACCTAATGGTGTAATTACCATATGTCATTAATCCTATTCCTACAGGGAATTTGTCTTCTCCTTTTTTTTCCCCAAAGCTAGAGGGTAACAAGAGCAAATAGTTTCAACTTTAGCACATAATTCATTTTAAATGTAATTTGACAAGTTGAGGATATGAAAAACAAGAAGTCAAGATGATCAGTTTTTTAAAAAGTGGAAACCATTAAACTGTGTTACAAAGAATGCCTCACAGCACCCTTCCCCCGTGCTGGTATTAATGTAAATGTAAAACAACTTCTAGCTGCATCTTCTATTTTTAGACTTTGATTTTCTGTAGGTTGCTTCTGTGCCAGCTCTGCTCTTCCCCACCCCGAATACTTTTTTGGTAGGTTTCCTGCTGCGACCAAAGTCAAATGACTGTAAATGAGGGAAAGTTAACATTTAAGGGGTACATTTAAGAGATTATACGTTCGCTGTTCCTTTGCTCACTCTTTGGGAGAAGGAGGTAGTATGGGTCTTACTGGCTTTTTTTCTTCTTCTCTTCTTTTTACCCAAGATTCTTTTATTACAAAAGCAATATGTACTCAGTGCAGAGATCCTAAAAAGTACAGAAAACTTGAAGGAAAAAAAAATCACTTGTAATTCCTCCACCCGGAGAGAACTGCCATTGATCGTGATTCTGTGTAGTGGTATATACATCCTTGTTTTATGTGTCTGTGAGTTCACACCATAGGGCAGTTTGGTAAACTTTCTTTTTCAACTAGCAATATACTGTAAATATTTCACGTTGTTGAAACTTATTCTCCATCACCATTTTTGACGGCTATATGGTATTCTGTCATTTTGATGTATCTAAATATGGACCAAACATATCTATCTGAAGACAAAAGCCTTCCTGTCCTGAACCCCGAAGGTAAGTCACAAGCCATTTAATTTGGGCACTAGTGAGGACCTGTGCATGAGTTGCTGAAGGCTGGGCTGCTGGGGCCCAGCATCCCCCGATGATGGGGGAGTCATCGGACTTTAACAAGGGACTGCATTGTTCCATCCCTGTTTTCTTATGCCTGGTGCCTCACTTCCTTAGTGGCTGAAAAAACCCTGGGGAGAGGGTTTCTCAGGTATCATTGCTTAGAGTGAGTGAGATAATTTATATACAATTTTTTTTTCTGCCTTAAAGCCCTGAGAATGTGTACTCTGCAGGGACCGTTCAACTCCTTTTAATTATAAATAATGACTCCTGTGAACTTGATACTGATAGTCATTTAATTCTGTCATTCTGCAGGATGTAGTTTAGATTCTAATCTATTAATCTAATCTCTGCTCCAGCTCTGTCTTTAAAGGATTGGGTAATTTTGCAACAGCCAGGATAACCCTTCTGGTGGGGAGGAGGCTAAGGGAATGCCTGGCTGCGTACATCCATATGTGTATATCAACGCCTCTTTCCTGTATTTGGTTTCTTGTAGTCAAAAGAATAGTGATCCGTCAGTTACAGCTTGCCGGTGCAGGAATGCTGCACTGCAGCAGAGACACTGGAAAATGTGAAGATAGCATGTGCTCAGGCAGTGCTGAAGTAGCGTTGTATAAATAGCGGATGCTGCCTTGTCCCGGGGCCTGGCGCTGTGCACCTCAGGAACCAAGAGGAGAATGGGCCTCAGTAAAGGAGTCCTAATTGCACCAAATCAAAGCTCATTGAGTCAGCCAGGTCATTAACTCCTTGATATTTAATTACTGGCTGCTCCACTGCTGGAAAATGTCATCAGGCCCTTGTACTAAATCAGCTCCTAAAGAAAGCGTTCTCCCTTTGAATGGTTCATGTTTTATTGTACTGTAGAAAGATCAGAAAAACATTTTGACAATCTGGTAAAGCTGGAGGTGCCAGCTGCTGTGTCCCGAGCCGCCATTGCTCTCCCAGGCCTGCCTCTA
This sequence comes from Herpailurus yagouaroundi, assembly GCF_014898765.1. Taxonomy (NCBI): domain Eukaryota; kingdom Metazoa; phylum Chordata; class Mammalia; order Carnivora; family Felidae; genus Herpailurus; species Herpailurus yagouaroundi. Next base: position 55,171,777 of record NW_024412400.1, read on the forward strand.
ATGGCTTGCAAGGCCATGCAGAAGAAATTCGAAGATTTGGCAATAACCTAAGACTCATCCTGGTCAAATTTGAGGCGGATCCTTGATCTAGGCATTTTGTCGGTCTGTTCCTCTCCTCTACTACAACTGTCTTGTGCAGGGAATTGGGGGAGAATTTTTAACTGAATTTCTTGACATTACTTTAATGGCCCATATTCATTCAATCCTGGGTATATCAGTACATGACACATGAAGAACTTTTGCAGTATCTTCTCTACACAGCTTTAAGGGAACAGAGTCTGAAGAGATTTTTAGTATTCCCAAGGGTGTGTTTGGTTTCGTGTTTTGAAAAATGATTTCAGTATCAATTGTTTTTTAACATACTAGGTATTTTACTTTGTGTAATTATACCAGATAGCTAATGGCACAAACATTATAATGTAAAACAATCTAAAATACGAAGCATTAGAAATAGTTGTGAGATTTATGTTTCCCAGATGGGCTTAATAATTCCTGCCTAATAATGGCATATTTCTTTTTTAGGAGAGTTTAATTAATTTGCACCATAATTATTTTATTGGTCATGACCTTTTAAATTACTTTCTTATATTTTTTATCATTTTGCATAGCCGGAGCCCCATATGTATTAATAATTATGCAATGTTTGACAGAATAATTCTGAAGTAGAGAGAATTTCACTTGTGGAATTTTTCTGCTAAGTGGATATTTTTCCCTCCCAATTTTTGTTTACCTTCATTGCAATAATACACGTATGGTTCTTAGCTCGGTGCCTGGCCCATAGTAAATGCTCAATAAATGTTAGCAGTTGTGAGCATTTTCATTATAGTCACCAAAATATTTCAGTTCATTTTTTTACCTCTAGTGGCAGCTCGTGTGTTGTTTGAAATAATTAAATTTCTGAGTATTTACATAGTCTCACAGAATTAAAAGAAAAGTAAACTCTCAATAAATTTTAATAAAATATGTTTCCCAGGAGCTAGTAAAATAATTTAAATTCATTTCAGAGTCATCTCTGAATTATAACTCTTCTCATTTATCATCCATTTCATTTGATGATAAAAGAATGCAAAACCACGTAAGGGAAATCTTTGACATAACTGGAATAAAATGTCTATTGTCTCGTTAAAACATTTCAACACTTTGTACTATTTTAAAAATTCTATATTCATTTAGCTCCCAGATGTTTTATGCCCCAAAGTGCAATAAATTAGCATGAGTCATTAAATGGTACAAACTGTTATGCCACACATTCAGGTTATCCTTCTAAGTGTGTGTAATTCAATATTTAAAATATTGTTGAATATCATTTCTTACAGGTATAGATCTACATAAAATTGAGAGTGTGTGGTTTTTAAGTTTGATGATTTCAATTTTTTAAAAAAAGGTTAGCATCAAGAGTGTTTACCCTAAATGTTGTTTTTTTAAATTTTTACAAGTATTTCTTCTGCTCTACTCGTAAATCCTGACTGCTTATTAACATCATACTCTTGTATTGTTGAAAGCCAGTCACACTAGGTCTCATTTTTGCTGCCTTAGTTAAGACAAGAGAATTGCTGTTCTTTAAGAAATGGATTTGTTCATTGCTGCTTATGTGACAGAAGGAATTTGAAGCCATCTAATTTCTTAGCTGGTTCTGTTAATTCAGTAATGGCTTCATACTGCCAATTGATGGCTTCTAAGTCACTAAAGCTAACACAGAGGTTTGTGAGAAACTTCTGTTCCAATGATACCTGAAAATATGAGCATATTTTTAACCATCTGGATGATCAATATGCCTTCTGTTGGTTAGGCTTATATAATTTAACCTGGAGAGATTACTACTTAATATGATACCTGCAAAAGAGAAAGTTTGCAAAACAGATATTAGGAACCTATGAACTATTATTTTTCTTCTGCTATTTTCTACCAAATTATAATGAACTCTCAGGCTTTCTATGTTATATAGATCTTACACATTCTTTGTATCCTGACTTATATTACTCACTAGCACCTCCAAAGTAGGATGGTATGATAAAAGGAAATAATAGATGATTGATAAAATTTTAGAATTCATAGAATAAAATTTAAGACACAAAAGGATTTTGAAGATCCTCCGACTCAGCATTTTCCCTTCAGCCCACTCCTCTGTCTTACCAATGAGGATACTGAAGGCCAGAGATGTTCAAGAGCACACAGCTGCAGAGTGGGCCAATTGCAGTGTGACCTCGAACCTAGCTCTCCTATCTTGTTGGGGACTCCTTCCAGAAGAAGCTGGGAAATGGAACACTTCATTGTCCCACATTTTACTGTGGAATAGAATGAATTGCCCAAGGAAAGAATGCCTAGCCTACTTTCAAAGGTTTTTAAAGTAGGTGGGTGGTGGGGAGAGACTGTGGCTAGAATGGGTCCCTACTGGGAAAGAACCCAAAGACAGACAACAGCACTCACTGCTCCACCATATTGTTTAGGATGAGTTCTGCGAATTAGCTGAGCAATTTATGTCTTAAAAAAAAAATCTATCTGTAAATTGGTTCAACTCTTTTTTTAAAGTTAGAGAACAATAACTCCATTTTTTATATACTCTCAAGCTTTGATCCATTTAATTCACAAGTCTATGAAATAGCTCAACAAGAATGTTATATTTCTTCCTTTTTCCACTGAGTATATTAGAAAAATGTTATCATATAGGTTGTTTTAAGTCATTTCTTCCTTGATTATTCTGTACTTAAAGAGCAAGTGGATTCTACGGTTGAAATTTGCTAAGAGAGTTACCACAAAAAAGAAAAGAAGAAGAAGAAGGAAGAAAAATGTGAAGTGATGGATGTGTTAATGAACTAGATGGGGGGAATCCTTTCACAATGTATTCACATATCAATTCACCATGAAATATGCTACTTTAAATATCTTACAAATTTATATGTCAACTATACTTCAATAAAGCTGAAAAAAGGAACTGAAATTTGATTCAATAATACCTTGGAATTTCTCTGGGAAGTATTTAGCTTATAAAACCCCAGAGCATAATTAACTATGCAGCCTGGAATTTGTCTCTAAAAAAACTTTTAATCTCAATATGATAAAGTCCGTTTAAGGGCCCTGTTAAGTAATTGTGTTTGAAAATAATTTATCTGTTTCCATGTGATTTAATTTAATGAACTTATATATCTACTTCAGGTCTTTCTTCTGCCAGACTTTCCCCTTATCAATTCATCTTTCACACTGCTGCCCCACTTTATGTTTTAAATCACAAACCTGGTGGTCCATTCTTTTGTTTCAAACACTTTAAGAAATTGTATATATTGTAGACTTTACAACAAAATCCATTACAAACGACAGATTTAATAATTTGATCTCAGAACCAAATAGTGACTTGGGTTCAAATCTCAACTTTATCATTTACTAAGCTAAGCAAGTTAATTAACTTTTTTGGAACTTATGTGAAAATGGGTATAAAAATAGTACATATTTTTTAGAGTCATAATGAAAAGTAAATAAGATAATGAATTTGAATGCTTGGCTTAGCATTCAGCATATAGAAACGTTTCAACAAATACTAGCTATTGCTGTTTACTATTATAGAATTTATTTACTTATTTAATTTATGAGAGAGAGAGAGAGCATGTGTGCATGTTCAAAGGGGGAGGGGTAGAGGGGGAGGGAGAGAGAATCCTAAGCAGGCTCCATGCCCAGTGCAGACCCCAATGCAGGGCTCAATCTCACAACCTTGATATCACCAATTGATCTGAAATCCAGAATTGGAAGCTTAACCGACTCAGCCACTCAAGTGCCCCTATTGTTATAGAATTTAAATTCGTAAGTATACATACATGGTTCCAAGTGTACATACATGATTCTACCTTTTGTTCCACGTTTTCCTCTCCCTTGAAACATACATATAGACTCTTCACTCCAGCCCTTAAACCCAATTTAACCTCAAACATACCGTGTTTTTCATGCCTTTGTGTGTGCCCTGTGTTCTTTGCCTGGGTTGCTACTCTGCTTATTGTTCTGCTCTAACCTTACATCCCTCAAGGCTCAGCTCACGTATGTCATGTGTCATGGTGTTTCCAAGACTTCCCACCTAGAGAAGTTTATCGTACTCTTTTGTAGTTGTTTCTTTACCACTCAGCTGCTTCCTTAAATCATAAGCTTTTTGAGGGCTAGGATTCTTCTTTTTGCTCTCTCTGTTCAGCATAATACTAGGAGAATCGTTAACATTCAATAAGTGTTGAAAGAATGCATACTCAAATGAATTACTAGGCCTGCTTTGTAACCCAGTACAGGCAGCCATCTGCATTTCATAACTGAATTTTGACAGTTGTTCATCCAGTAGACAGGATGACAACCACACCTTAGTACATTTATTCAGTTTCCCTCTTGAGTATCATGGAAGTTGGGCATTTCGCTTGATTCATGGATGCCATCTGGTGGAGGAAAGAGTAACTACAGGTGTGTGCGTAACCAAAACCATATGGAAGTGAACATGAGTACTGTTCATTAATATGGAAGTTTCAACAGTTTTACAGTGGTTTCTAGAAGCCTAGTCAGGAATAACTCCCTGGTTTGTTCTTTAATTCTTGTGCATTTGTTTTCTTAATATTTGAAGAAGTTGTTCATTTACAAGTAATGTTTGAAAACATTACTTTGGCTAATAAGATTATATGACTAAGTATTGTTCATCTGTTCCAGTATGTGATAGAACAAAACTGGAAAGTCTTATAATGCATGTTTATAAAAAGATTTAAACTCTATGAATTTAGGAACTTCCCAGACCCTATTTCTAATTGCTTTAGCTCATATAGAGAATAGCGAAAAAGAGTGGCAGAGATCCTAGAGTAAATGGGCCATCCATTGTATACAACTCTAACTTCCTATATTGCATATGAATTTTTTTAATAAAATTGAGAAAAATCTAGTGTAAGAACTTAAGTGAGTTAAGGTCAACTGATTATCTAAAATTTAGACAGTGAATTTTAAAAATGCTTCTGTGATAATGAAGTCTTTTGATTCATTCATTCCTCAAGCAGTGAGCATGTACCTAATGCCTGATATTGTACAAAGTACTAAAGAACCAGAGATGAAAGTCATAGTTCTAATTTTGGCTCAAATAATGAATATTTAGGTAAGTGTAAAGCTAAATAACTTTTCATAAGACAAATCATACCAACTCCATTTAGATTTTCATGAATTCCTTATGTTTATTGACCCATCTATGTGAATCATAAGCATCATGGGTATGAAGTTACCAGTTTTATTCTTGCTATTTTGATGGATTTTCTTAGAGTATATGAATCTAAAGGGAAGTTCTTTATGATTTTTAATAAAAAGTAGATATGCATTCAATATTCACATTTTTAAATTACATTCTACCTATCTGAAGGATAGACTCTCATCCCCCCACCCCCTGTTTCAACTATCTGGAGCACTATAATGAACCAGGCAGTAAACAAAAAAGGACTAAGGAGAAAATGATAATCATAAAGTCCATGAAGAGCTTCCCACAGCAATCAGAGTGCTTGGATGTGGGAACCAATTTCATGTATAGGAGAAATGAGTGTTTCCACCTTTTGTGTTCTAAAGATGGTCTTAACAAAAAATGCTAGATTTTCTTCTGTGTATTCTCGTTGAAAACCTGTGGAAGTATGTGTTTCACTTCAGAAATATATCCATCAAAGGAGGTTAAAATAATTTTTCATCATTTAGAGTAGTAGAGTTAAATGGGACATTCACTTATGTGGAACTCTTCATTCCCTGATGACACTTGTTAAATGAGGTATTACAGAATTGAGCTATCATTTATAGAACTTTCATTTGAAAAATTACATAGGACACACATACACCCAAATCTCATTTTCTCTTTAAAGAACTGGAATGGACCCTGAGAATTTACCTAGTTCTTGGGAAGGATACCATTAAAATGTTACATTAAAATGTGTTATATATAAAATTTTGTACAGGTCATTTCAAACCAAACTGGCAACTCACTTATAAATAGCTATTCAAAGCTAAAATGGCCAGCTATCTGTCTTCTAAAATTCTATTAACCTTCTATTTAATTATCTAAATGAAGATACATGATTGGTATTAGAACAGAAAGCTTGGTTTGTTGAGTGCATCTTGTAAGTCACGTAGACTTATTTAATGACCTCTTCATCCTAGGGCACTTAGATCAACATAATATGTTTTGTAGAAGACTCATAGGTACTACCTTGTAGAATAAAAGGAGGGTGTAGATGGCAAAGTGTATACTTTTTATAGTCTGATTACTTCCATACTAATTTATGACATTTGGAAATTGCTTGTTGCAACAATAAATCTTTAGGTGAATTTCCCTTGGATATGGACTATCTGGATACAGGACATAAAGATAGGACCCTGCTCCATAGTAAATGGTTTTTGCTTGCCATTTCATAGACACCAGCCCTTACTAAGCAATTCATTATTTTCTAAGGTTGAAGCAGCTGTGGATTACTATAATTATGAATTTATTATGTCCCTGCCAATCTACGACGAATCCTAATTCAAACTTTACATGTCTCTTTGGAACCTTGTTAACTTTCTTGTGATAATGTGGTTCTGACATATGACAGTTTTGAGAATCCATAGTTGCTTAAGTTAGTTTTTTATGATGCATTGCCAGTTGCCCATTGTTTCTAGAATGCCTAATGACCTTTTCATTTTTAACATTACATCATGTTACAGCAGCTACTCTTTATAATGCCTGGCTGCATTTTTATCTACCCATTTCCTCTGAGGATTGCTACTGAGCTGCAGTTGCCTCTGACTTTTTAGGTTATGTGGTCAAGTGGAAAGCTATAGAATGTTTAAGAAACCTCTCTGGAGTGTTACAACCAACTTTATTGGGCTCACATAGTAAATTTGCATGTACTTACATTTTAGAGCTGATCAGATTGTTTTGTGATTATCTCTTTAGTCAATTCTGTAGCTAGATTGTGACCTGTTTCTAGGTAATGACTCTGTACAACTTATTTTTACACACCTAGAGCCAACACATGATTAAGTACATGAAGGCAAATAATAAATGTGAGTTAAACAATATCAGTAATATATATACATATATATAATCAGTAATATATACACATATACACATACATATACATATACATATCAGTAATATATATATATATACATATATATAATCAGTAATATATATACATATACATATACGTAATGTGTATATACACACACACACACACACACACATCTGCTGATTTTCTTTAGCTTGGCCATTAATATATACCAGGGTTTGGCAAACTTTTTCTGTAAAGAGCCATATAATAAATACTTTAGGCTTTGTATATCATATGTACTCTGTCTCAACTGCTCAACTCTGCCAATGAAGTTAGAAGCAGCCATAGACAGTATACAAACAATTGTTTGGGGTTGTGTCCCAGTAAAACTTTATGTACAAAGGCAGGTGTTTGGGCTGTAGTTTGCTGCCCTGGATTTAGACTAAGGCACATGCACAGGTTTCATCTCTTGTGCTAACTTTGATTGATTGGTGGCTGCCTGGAGTACAGTACAGTATTGAGGGGGATTCTCAGTGTGGGTCTAAGCTCGGTGACAAATCTTTGACCGAATAATGAAACATTATTATTATTGTTAAAGTCTTTAATAATATTATTGTTAAAGATGTTAATTCATCTTAACCTCTTAAGATGGAATCTTAAGGCATGTATTTTATGTCTCAGCTTTATCCCTGGCTTCATCTCAATTTCACTATATTATTTTTCTTAGCCGCAAATTCCTAAAACTTGCCCACATGAAATATTTATGAAACTATAGATTTTGTTGAAGAACAAAGGACTATGAGAGGTGCAAGGGCACATCTGCAAAACACTGACAGATCCACCTTTCAGGGCTGTTGTGAGGATTAAATGAAGTAATTTATAGAAAGTACCAAGTATAGTGCCTAGCACACAGTAAGAACTCAATAAATGGTAGCCATCAAATATATGCCTACTAAAGAGCTGGGTCAGCCCACCTAGATGGGTAAATTATGTTACTTATGATTCTCTAGCCATCTTCCCAGGTAGGTGGAAAAAACTCTGAAGATGTGAATCTTAATTACTCAGATTTTATCATTCTGAATTAAGTCTCTGCCAGTGAGAAATACTAAGCTATAATATACATTCAAGTCTTTTTTTCTATTCTTTTGTTTGTGGGGAACTTTCCACATGAAATAGGACCATGTATCCACATAGAGGGAACATGACATGGGGGGACCACTGGCCTTCTTTCTTACCCTGCTGAGGCAACTTGCATACATTTCTTAAAAGAAGTTTAATTTTATGTATTTCATTTTACTTTGTTTTAGTTTTATTCCTCTGACTTTTTGGGCAAGAATTTTACAACTCAGGACAAATGATTTTAAGGTACTTTAGGCTTATTAGTTGATGCTATTTTAGCTCACACAGTTCCTTTTGGAAACAGATATTTTCTCTGACTTAAAGAAAAAAAAATAGTAGAAGATACCCAGAAGTATTATGATTCTGTGTGTTATTGTAAAAAGGTCAAAACTTGGTGTAAATTTAACACTTGAGATTAATGTGGAAGGAGAGCAAAGACTCTACCAGTTGCCTGTACTAAACAAAGACAGGCAACAGTGTGAGGACTAGGTGAGAAAGAAAAAATTAAAAATACACAAGACATTGGGGTACCTGGGTGGCTCAGTTGGTTAAGCGTCTGACTTCATCTCAGATCATGATCTTGAGGTCTGTGGGTCTGAGTCCCACGTCGGCCTCTGTGCTGACAGCTCAGAGCCTGGAGCCTGCTTCAGATTCTGTGTCTCCCCCTCTCTCTCTCTCTGTCCCCTCCCCCTGCTCACACTCTGTCTCTTTCTCAAAAATAAACATTAAAAAAAATACACGAGGCATTATTAACTGGGAGGTCAAGAGCTTGTTGTGCCTGATTGTCATTCTTAACTCAGCTTCTTTATGAGAAAGTCATGTTAATGAAAAGAAATTCAGAAACTAACCCCCCCTCCCCATCCCTTGCCCCAACACAGAAAATTATTACTGGTTTTATTTGGGCAAGTGTAGTGTGTATTGCTCCCTTCCATATGTTCCTCAACAGACTCAGTGACCTGTATCTAACACCTCAGAGTACAGGTCCATCGTGAAGCCTTCCCTCCTATAAAATTGCAGCTTCTATTCACTCATAGCTCTCATTGATGCACATTTTAGAAATTCCATATCAATAAAATATGCTCTTTTTGCTCCCTGTATTGACCTCTTCTTTTTTTGTTATCTTATTATTTTTTTTAATTTTTATTTTAAGAGAGGGAGAGACAGCAGGGAAGGGGTAAAGAGAGAGAGAGAGAGAGAGAGAGAGAGAGAGAGAAGGAGAGAGAATCACAGGCAGGCTCCATCTGTCAGTACAGAGCCCGGTGTTGGCCTCGATCTCATGAACCTTGAGATTATGACCTGAGCTGAAATCAAGAGTCAGATACTTAATCAGCTGAGCTACCCAGGCACCTCTGTATTGACCTCTTATTTCCTTACTCTTTACTCCTTTACCTGTGAACCTCCTAATTTTTAGATCTTGGCTCAAGCATCATTCTCTCAGGGAAGCATCCCTTTTCCCTCACCAGGTTGTTTAGGTTTGTTTGTTATATCCCCTCAAAGAACCTTATTCCTTTCCTTAGAGCACTTCTGTTTATATTTATACACTTACTTAAGAGACTACATATTTTGTTAATTTTTGTCTCCTCACTAGACCTTAAGCACCATGAGAGCAGAGACATGTCTACTTTTGCCCACCATTATTCCTAGCAACTAGCACACTGCCTGGCACATAGTAGACAAGTAGTAATTGGAAGGATGTAAAGGATATAATTCTAGCCTGTGACTGCATGCCTGCTCATCCAACTCTTGTTCGGAGTTGAAGCAGGACTTGGGAAAGGATATATTTTTCTCTGTAGGGTCCATGAACTATTCACCTATTCAAATTTATTTTAGTTTTTTAAAAAAAAATTTTTTTTAAGTAATCTCTACACCCCACGTGGGGCTCAAACTCACGACCTCGAGATCAAAAGTCGCTCACTCTTCTGACTGAACCAGCCAGGTGCCCCTGCCCATTCAGATTTTAAAATGTGTCATTTTATATTTACATAAGCAGGTGTATTCACTACTAAATTATAGCTGTGCCATGCAACTAGGTATCCCATTTTCCTCTTGCTAAAATAAGATACCCTTTCAAACTCTGTATGCAAAGTTATGCAACACTGCTGGTGATGCTGATTTGCTTTCCTTTCTGCTACATTTTGCTGCCACTCTTCAGGCTTCAAAATTCCACTGGCAGTTCCCGGCAGAGGTCAAGCCAGTGTTCTGACCATGCCTGGGCATGGTCAAGAGGATATCACTATGTTTTCAAGGTGCTTTGCCACAGGTCATTTTGTGGCCTGTTTCACACAGCTTGCTGAGACTTGCTTGATTGCGCACAAGCTGTTGGGAAAGGGTTCCAGGTGCTCCTGGCATCAGAAGTACTCAAGGTCAGTTAGCTTGCTTTAGGGAGGGCTCAGCCTTTCAGAGGCCGAACAGATTGGCGATTTTATACAATAAAAAAAGCCTGTGGCACGGAGGGTAGACAGGCCGTGTGGGAATATCGCTGCATACAGTAAGGTTTTTACAAGAATTAAAAATATTTACTCACCAAACTGAGTCCTGGGGGATGCAGGAGGGCTTTATTGTGGAGGCTCTGGTATAGCTTTGGATATACATCAGAATTTGTTGTATAGCTTTGCAAAAATACACGTGCCTGCACCTTATAAAAAACAGAACTCTAAGGGGTAGAAACTGCTAGGTTTCTCCCTACCTCGTTAAAATATAGTACAAGTTTAAAAAGCAGATTCTAGCGTCCCACCTGAAATATCTTGATTTATCAAGTAGGGAATAGAACCCATAGTCTACATTTTTAAGAAGACATCCCCTACCCCTGTCTCAAGTGATTCAGAAGCAGTAACATCCCTGAGAAACACTGATCAAGTCCAACCACCAAATTTGTAGAAAAAACTAAAGCCCTGTCCTGAGTGTCCTTTCCATGAGTGGATCTAATAAGGCTTCACTGAGACCTCGTTCATGAACTTCATACTTGGGTTCCTAAAATGGGACACGAGATATACATTGTGTGTGTGTGTGTGTGTGTGTGTGTGTGTGTGTGTGTGTGTGTATGCACACACACATGCACACAAGAGGATCCATTGCTCTCCTCAGATTTTCATTTAGGTTCAAAATGATACAAAAGCAATAAGAAACAGTTTCTTAGTTTGAGATACAGCAAGGGCTGGCTCTGTCCAAACTAGCAAAACTAACAGTCCTGTTTCCTGTGGTATTAAACAAGATTTGGTGCTTAAGTGTAAAATAGTATGACATTTGTATAAATAGCAGAAGAGTGGCAAATGTCAGAGTAATAGAAAGAAACACAATGGGCCCAGTCCTTTTATGTTTGTGATCAAAAAAATTAACATTCATATAGCATTAAGCTTAGTTTTCAAGTACCCCCCTCTCCACCCTTTTCTCCTGGCATGCCTACACTGGGTTCAATGTTATGTGTGAAAACACTTTTGTCCCACCTGTTAGTTGCTCAAAAATTAGTGAGGTGGCAAATAGGTGGCTGGATGCAGACCATGTGAGTGGTTGAGAGCTGTAGAGAGGTCCAAACAAAAGATGGTGCTGTGGCAGTACAGGGGAGGGAAACCATAGCTTTTGTTCTGGAACACTCCTTTTGCAACCTAAGTAATGACTCCTGTCTGTACAGAAGTTTTAAAACTATGGGCATGCAATAGATGCTACTGAATGCATTCTGTCCTTCCCTATGTGTGAGATGGAACAAATTAAGGTGGTTTTTTTGTTAGGTTATCCTCAAAAAAGTTTTGATGGTAGGTCTTGCAGGTGAAGCCAGAGATGGAGAAGAGTAAATTAAACCTTAGAGTAGCTCAGAGTTTTGTGTTTTCCTCCACACAGAGTTAAATCTCAGAGTACACAATGTCTGTCTGTCCTGACCTTCACTTTCCCACTTTATGCCTCATTCCTAGGAATTTCTCTCAGTGCTTTATTGCTTCTTATTTTACCTCCCTATATATAAAAACCTGTTCAACTTGTCCACACTAAGACTGAACATTTCTTAGTGTATTACTCCTTAAAATATTTGCCTTTTGATAGGGGAAGAACTAGCATAAACCAGAGATTGAAAGTTCCATGCAGAAATTGGAATGGCAGAATAAGACAGTTACCAGCTTCCTGGACAGAAGGATGGACCCTTCTCCACACCACCACTGCACATACAAGGAGCCTAAATGTAATACTGATTTTGAAGGCACTTTTTAAAGTCCTATCAGTCTGGGGACATCAGCTCGATTGGCATTGGCCTTGAACTTCTCTGCCACCTGGCCACATCTGTTCTTTGGAGGTGCTCCCTGAAGAGCCTGATGGTAGCTGTGGAGCAGAAGCCAAATGAGGCCCAAGAGGAGTTCTCTGGCCCTATTGCCCAATAAGGAACATTTTGTCTGACTATGTTCTGGCTGCCTCCCTGAGAGACTGCTCTATTGTTATAGAGTTCTTTTTGATTAATTAACTCATGAGTGTTTTATAATTCATTTATAACAGTGGTCCCATTGGCTTTATGAATTACCAAGGGCATTTTCAGTTAGCATTCTGCATGGAACTTTCTAGAACACATTTGGAGAGCATCTAGGGAAATTAGTATTTACCCAAGCCTAAGATTCAGAAATGGAAGGGAATTTTATCAGTAATTAACCATAATTTTCTTTGAAATATGCCATGTTTTCCTCTCTGTAAACAAATATTACCTGGCTTTTTTCTTCTATAGATGTTAAGTGTATAGAATGTGAAACGATTTCTTACTTCTTTCTATAACTGCTGAAATGATAGGAACTCACCTATCAAAAAATTGAACAAGACTGCTTTGGCTGAGTGCTGCTTGTTTTCTCAACAGATTTACAAGACAGTTCACCAGCAGACTGTTTTTATGTTGCCATCTCTCAGGAGAACTTAGATGTGTGTATGTGTGCTTTAAGAAAAAAATTAAAAGGACCATGGAAATTGTATAGTCTATTCTCCCCTGATTCTCTAGAATGTGTGTGGTAACTGAGGGGCAAAGGCTTCATTAATCATCACTTTGATAGTAGAAGATAACTTCAACTTTTCTTCAGACTGTAAATAGATGAACCTTTTTAATTCCTTAGAGTTTGAGTGTAGATTTTTATTATCAAAGCAGTAAGATTAGGAAAATAAATCACATGGATAGACAGTGTTAGATTCCTTGGCTAATAATATCTTACTGGACTAGAGAACGGGGATCTAGAAAAGGAAAGTAAGGGCACCTGAGTGGCTCAGCTGATTAAGCGTCTGATTCTTGGTTTTCGGCTAAGTTCATGATCTTGCTGCTTCATGAGTTCGAACCCCATGTCGGGCTCTGCGCTGGGCTCGTGGAGCCTGCTTGGTATTCTCTCTCTCTCCCTTTCTCTCTGCCCCTCCCCAACTCACACTGTCTCTGTCTCTCTCAAAATAAATACATAAACTTTAAACAAAATAGAAAAGGAAAGTAATTTGGTATATATGTATATATATCCATCTGCAGTCTGGGAAGCTATCACTTAGGGAGTGGAATTTGAGTTATATTTTCACACTCTGACATGCTTGGTGCTACCACGTGAAAATGGCCTCAGATCAAATATGGATCAGATGACTGATAAAATTATTAAAGGTTTGTCACTTGAAGAATCCCAGGTGAATTATCCTGAATAATCTATAACTTAGCAGTCAGCATCTTTATGATTAAACTAAATGAAAACTTCAATCTCCGTATTAAGTAGGTAATATGATTTCAGGTCCCTCACCTGCTGAGTGTTATGCCCTCTGTGGTGGTCATTCCATCACAGACTGACTAACATTTGCACATCCACAGCTCTGGCTCTCCAGGGCAATCTCAAATCTCCATAATAAGTGTAGGATTTCATTTATATACTTCAGGTTTAAGCCAGGAACTTTTTCCTGATGCTGTCTCTCTTGGAGGAATCACATCGCCTTCTGGAGCCAGGATTATGAATTCAGGAGTGCAAGATGGTCCTCTCAGAGATGTCTTTCTTATTTAAATAACCCCCTCCAGGTTAGAAGTGGCAGAGACTAAAAATGGCAAGAAATGAGGCTTTTGGCAGGTATGAGACAGGAACAGCTCCCTTGCCTTATGTCCTCTTTCTGGTGGGCAAGGGCACTCACTCTGACTTTGTTTTAAAGTGCCTGGGGCCAAAGAGCAGTTGTCAAAAGTTAATGATATGTAACCATAAGAAAGATGGATTCCACGATGGACCTAAGTAAATTAACGTGTGATCTGTGTGCTGGCTGCTGCCAAATCAGCCCATGCACATTCACTTCCCTTCAAGGGCAGGCAATCCTTGTCTGCAATAAAAATATTACTCCCTTCTCCCTTCTGTCTTCCTGTGGCACAGATTTTGAAGGATCTCCTTTATGGTCTCCCCTTTATCTTGTGAGTACCTAGCTATCATTCCTGGGTCACCATTTCCCAAAATTCAGCTTTTCTTCCTACTCAGTATTTGCAGAATTGATTTCCCATCTGGGCTTTCTTGTATGTCGTCATCAGCACCAAAGTCTACCTCTCAGCTAAAGGGTCGCTGATCAGATGCCCTTAGAGCCAGATCCAGCACCATATTGTGTGTGATGAGATCTCTGTTAGCTGTGGGTAATATGGATCCAAAGATCAGCCCATTAGTCTTCTTTTGAACCAGTTTTAGAAACCTGTGTTCATTTATAATCAACACTTATTTGAAGCAGTAGCACACTGTGTTCCAAGTCAGGCATATATATAGTATAAATATAAACTGAATGGGGCTGCCATCAATTATTTGTCCCATTCACGTCAATGGAGCATTTCTTTTCGCCAAATTACAGTTGTGTGTGTGTGTGTGTGTGTGTGTGTGTGTGTGTGTGTGTGTACACATTAGGTAAAATGAAGGGGGGTGGGGTAATTTATAAAATCAGATAATTTGAAATTTGAGAGTTATTAAAATTCTGAAACTTCTTTTTTTACTTGGCAAAGAAGGCTCAAGACCATCATTGAGGCAAAAGTGAGTGTGTGTTTTTAAGGTACTTTTCTCAGATTTTGTAATCTTAGAATCTCATTTGTTAGTTTTTCTAAGTTGCTTTGAAATTGGGTCTTTACAGCAGGACTAGCATTTATAACACAGCTCATTACAAACTTAATGTTAAAACCCATTCCTTGGGGGCTGCCTGCCTGGCTCAGCCTGTGAAGCTCATGGCTCTTGATCTCAGGGTTGTGAGTTTGGTCTCCATATGTTGGGTATAGAGATTACTTAAAAAATAAAATGTTTAAAAAAATCATTCTTTGGTTTTAAAAATATCTTCTAAGTAAGAATTTATTGAGTTTAGAAGGATCTTTCTTTCTTTTTTTTTTTTTTTTGAATATCATACCTAAAATTTGTAAATATAAAATTGCATATGATAGACTAAGTCTTAGACTTGGTAATAAGATAGACTATTTGATTAGAAAGTAGGGGGCAAAATATTAAAAACTCCCACAGCCATGAAATATACAGTATTAAATAAAAAATGTAAAGCATATTTTCATTAATGACATCAGAAGCCTGTTTTTATTTTAAGCCTTCAAAGGTCAAAATGGATATTAACTTGACCTCTGCCAATTCTCAGAGAAAAATACTAAAAGTAATTTGAACATAGGTCTAATTTGCTTGTGATCTTTCTCAAATGGTGGCTCTAGTAGAAGTTAATGCAGTATCACTTAATATCTTTTCTTGGAAATAGCTTTCGCCTCCCTAGAACTTGTAACCAAAGTCATTTGTCTGGTATTCTTCTTTCAAGTTCTATAAAATAAGTCTAGTACTTTCTCCTTGTGGAGGTTTTTCCTTTTTGAGGGGAGGTGGTGTATATTCCATAGGTTATGGAGAGGTGGATATTCTCCAGGCTTACAGTTAAATGTTTAAAAGTAAGTTTATTATGCTTCACTTTACTCAGTTTTTCCATTTACTCTTAATAGCACCACCTCATGTTTAGCTTCCAGTTTTGCAACATCGAAGCCATTTTACACATTTTTCTTCCCCATCTGTCACCAAACTTGGATCAAGTGCTCCTTTGTCCTCTTCTCAGGGCCCTTATCCCAGCCTAGGGCTGCTTTACCTTGTAAAGGAATGGCCACAGTAGGCATCACCCTCTTTTTTAAAAAAACTTTTTTTCTCTTTTGGCTTGCAAACAGTTGGTGTTTCCGGCTCCAGTACTCACTGCGTAGCCAAGGATAAATGACTTAGCCTCTCTGAGTCACTGTCCTCATCTGTAGAAACTTCTTAGGGTCACAGTGAGGATTAAATAAGTGAATACACATAAAGCATTCAGCATGGTGCCTGGCACATAGAAAATGGTCAATCATTTCCTACTGTTTTTATTTTAGAAAATTGGGAAAATGCAGAAAACAGCATAGAGAAAAAAAATTAGTATCACCTGAACTCTTGGTACTCTGAGATAACTGTGATCCATATTGATTTAATTCAGCCAATTTTCTCCTCCCACGTGTAGTGTACAAACTGTTTTGTAATCTGCTTTTCATTTTGAACATTTCCCCACATAATTTAGTGTTCTTTCATAATATGATTTTTAATAGCCACATTGTATTCCATTGTATGGATGCCGCATAATTGAATCAACCAATTTCCATGAATAATACTTCGGTAAACATGTTTACACCCAAATCTTTTCCCCCCCCCGGAAGAGAATGTAAACTTTTATTCAAGTAGTGATGTCACAGAATAAATGGCAGTTCTTCCAGACCGCTAACCACAATCCCAGGAGTTCCTGTATGAAGAATAAACTCCATCTTGAACATACCACCATAACAGTCTGCCCCAGCCTTAGAGAACCTACATAAATGAGAGGGATTTACATTCAAAAACATTACACCCAAATCTTTAACCTCATATTTAACTTTTTCTTAAAATAAGTTCCTAGAAAGGCCATTACTAGGTAAAAGCTACACACTGTTTTAAAGTGGTTACATTTTTTCATATTCTGTCTAAATAAATTGTCCCATTTATACTCCAACCACAGTATGGAAGGCCAGTTTTCCTGTCCTTCAGACTTTTTACTTGTCTCCGTGCTTTAATTTTATTCAAGTGCCTCTGAAACTCAGCTCCAAGCACATTTTTTCTCAAAACAAGATGTGATTATTTATTTCTCTCTTTGAGATGGTTAGTATTTCCTGTTACTGCTGGTACAGATCCAAACACTGGTTTAACGGGGAGTTAAAACTTCTCCAACTGCCAAGCTCTTTCTTACTCCTAGTTTTCATCTTCTTCATTTCTTAATATTTCTTCTTATGAACTCGCATTCACTACTTTCTAGATTGCTTTTCTTTCCTCCAGTAAATGCTTCTTCAAAACTGATCTTTAAACTCCAGTGATTTTTCTGGTTCTTTTCTTGTTCCCACTCCTTAATTTTTCTCCCTGGAGGCCATTCAGCACTTAATATGGCTCATATATTAAATAAATATGTTAATTTATCCCAAGATTCATGCCTGTTTTTTATTTCTTTGTGAAGTGTGTTTTTCCAGTATTTCATGTGTGTGTGTTGTTTGGACATTAAACTTGCAGGTTCCTTTATGTCAGACATTTGTTCTCCAAGCGGTGTTGGGTCTAATGCACTTTACTCAGCAGGCATTCAAGAAGTTGGAATTGGCTGGCTGACAGGTTTTTAAGATGAATTGTGAAGCAGTTAGCAGCTTTTAAAATACTTTGCACCCCCGCCCATTCTTTCATATATATTGATTATTTCCTAAAGAACATATACCACTGTAATAGTAAAGAGCTTTTTAGCCGAATGACCAGTACCAGCCTTCTACCTAGTAGGTTCCTGAATTTAGACACTTAGTCATTCTGCTGCTTTTATTTTATCCTTTTTGAGTATTTTTTACAAGGTCTGCTCTAGCCCTTTACTGTCCTCCAGACCAAAGTTGCTATGTATGCAAATTCTGTAAGAGGGTGCATTGGCAGGGCACCTTTTGTGCCCTGCCTCACCAGTTTTTAGCTCATCTTTCCAGCTGTTGACCATCTTCTCAGGTGTAATCTGGAGAACCTGTGAACTGTGTGTCTTCCAGTTTCTGCCCTGAGGCTTCTCTGCTACCACCTGAACAAGCACAAACTTGAACATGTAGGCAGAGTTAACCTCCACAGGGAAGCCCAGTTTTGAGCTGCATTCCACATGACTCTTCAGAGGGTCCCTAGCAGATTCAAGCCCATTGCCAAATGAAGAAATAAAGGCAAGAATGGAGAAGATGGAACAATTATGGAGAGAGGAACACATTAAATAAAGCTTCCTATACAGTTTTGTATGTGAAGTACATAATTTGCTATTTTGGGTTTAAGCTGTTTACTTTCCTACAGTAATGACATCAATGATAATTAAAGACTAAGTGTAGTAGCATTTTCCAGTGGAAAATGACTCCTAGGCTCTATCTAGAATCGTGAAAGCAAGTTAAGATTGCAAGCAAAGAATTATGAACTGTCAGAAGGTTTTCTCTAAAAGCTATCGCAAAATACCTGATTCTTGGCTAGAGCCAAGATGTTAAACTTCTTGGTGCCAAGCACTGAACCAGATGCTGGGGGAACCCAAGGGTATGTAAGATACAGTTCTTATCTCAGCCACACTGAGGAAAATACTTACACCTATACAAATACCTACACAAACACTTGAAAGACTCTTGGCTACTATTAGGTGTGTTCACTAAAAGAATTTGTAGCATTTTAGCCAAACTTTGAAGGATGTGAAGGACTGGCCAAAACCAGTAATTTGTCTACTTTCATTCAAAGTTATTGTGAACATACAGAATGGTAACAGCATAAATTGCTGGGGAAAGTGTAAAGTACCACACGAATGCAAGATACTGATATTGCTAACCAATATTATCGTTTCTGGAATGGTTGATTATAAGAGCATGTAATTTAGGATTTAAACTTCCAGTAGCATTTCTCATTGATGAAACAATAGATAAGTAATCTTAAATTTTAATTTTGTTTTTCACTTTTTTAGAATTCCAATGAAATTCTTAAATTTAAATTTTTCTTTGTATTATCTGTTACCTGTGGAATAATTATAATCTCAGTTAATAAGATAACAGCCTGGTTTTTTATTGAGATATCACTGACAATTGTTTCAGGTGTACAACATAATGATTTGGTATTTGTATATATTAGGAACGATTACCACATTAAGTCTAATTAACATCTATCACCACACGTAGTTACAATTTTTTCTTGTGATAAGAATCTTTAAGATCTACTCTCTTAGCAACTTTCAAATATACAATACAGTATTTTTGACTGTAGCCATCATGCCAAACATTATACGCCCAAGACCTATTTATTTTATAACTGAAAGTTTGTACCTTTTGACCACCTTCACCCATTTTGACCACCCCCATCCCACCAATCTGTTCTCAGCATCTACGAGTTCAGTTTTCTTTTGTTTTGTTTAAGATTCTACATATAAGTGAGATCATATGGTATTTGTATGACAGCCTCTTTTTTAACATAGATTCACGCTTGAACATAAGGTTTTAACTGCCATTTGAATACATTTAGAGCATTGCCTCAGTATGAAGGTGATTTCTTGAAATATCTTGACAGAATCTAGTATTTTGCCAGAATTGCTTTCTTTCTGTTCCTCTTAAGAATCTTTCCCACGGGAAGAACCCTATACATGCACATGCAGTTATACTGTTTTAGAAATGAAATGCCAAAGTATAACAACAACATAGTAAAAAAAAAAAAAAATTACAGGCCCTGTTCAAAGGCCTGTATCATGATTTTAATTAGAAAAGTAAATCAGTAGTACAATTGCAAGGAAATGTGTATGCTTTCAATAATAGAGAGTACACCAGTATTTGTAAAATGTGCATTTTAAATTACTGCTGGTACCTCATAGATTATCTCCAAGAAAAAACATTAAAGACGATATTACACTAAATAGCAAGGTAGTATGAGTCTAAAAATAGTTATTCTGCAGTATGTTTGTTTTCCAGTGTCAAGAGAAAATTGTTATTAAACTCTAGAATTAAATATGTTGTGCTAATATGCTGAGTCCATTTACATTTTATGGAATAATTTTATTTGTTCTGCACTAGATGGCTGGCAGAGAAATTGAGCAATGTTTGGTGAAATTTTAAAATTGTAATTTCATCAACAACTGACCTAGGAACTCTAAATGTAAATGTGGAAATAAAAAGTGTTGGGTGCTATATTTTGCCATTCTGAGGACTGATCTATAACTTTTCCCCATCATTTCCCAGTAGACTTTTCCTGGGAAATTAATTGTCACTGTTCTGGCAAGTTTCTCTTCCTCTTAAACTGTGCTAACATTTAAAAGGAAAACTCTGAAGGTTACAAAAAAAAAACATTTTAAGGATAAAAATTATAATAGTAAGAGCAGTGAAACAATTCAGAAATGTGGAGAGTAAAAAGTGAGTATGTTCTCTACAATTGGAGTATAGCCCTCCCTACCTTCTCCCAGGCACATATGATATTACAGATTAATTCTATACATACATATATGTATGCTTTCCATAAAAAGGATATATTGTCACTGGTATTCTGTAACTTTGTTTTTTAATGTTAAAGGTAATGTCATGATGTTCTTCCTTGTCAGTTCAAGGACCTAGCTCATTATTTCCAAAGGCGATAGAGCATACTGTTCTATAAACGAAAAAACAAAACAAAACCCTGTTGATGAGCATGTACTATATATGTGTTTGTGTGTGTGTTTAACTCACACTTGTCTTAAATTATGCAATGAATAGCTGTATCAGAATTAAAAAATATATATATATTAAACTATGTGGATGGGTCTTCTAGGCACATATCCCAGAGACAATCCTTTTTAACAGTTTCTTTTATTTAAATTTATTAGTGGTTGTGAGTATAATTTTAAGCAGTATATGTATGCATTTGTTTATTTTATCACCTTCAGTCCCCATGCATGTGAGGCAGAACTGGACCGCCAGGAGATGCCAAACTCTTGGTTTTCTTAAGCGATGTGTTTTAAGAATTTCACAATTCCCCTGATTCATACATGCCGCTGTATCACTTAATTTCACTCTTAAAGTTCTGTTTAACTTTAATTGTGATTCTCAGCTGGGAGGGAGAAGAGTATGCTATCTCCAGCCCAGCAGCAGAACATACCAGAATCTTTGGGGAGGTCTTTTTCAAAGTATGCATGCCTTCCTTTCTACCTCAAATGGAAGCTTGCTTACCTGGTTGAAAAATCACTGCATGCGATTTCAGGTGCTACTAGTTAGGAGTGCTTCGTGTAGATTGTGTAGCCGAGAAAAAGAAAATAAGCTAAGAACGATCTATTTCTATGTCTATATATCTATATCTGTATCTATATGTCAGAAATATATATGTATATATATAGGCCAAGACATTGAGTGGTAAACAGTTCTTTTTTCAGGTTAAGGGCATCATTGCCTTAGGTCTCTTCATTCTGTTTATGCCATTATTCCATTATCAGCCCCAGCAGAGGACTCTCTATTCACTTCACAGGAGTTCCTGCGTAAGCATTAATGAGCAGAGAACATCAAAGCAGAGAAGTGGATGCCGTGGCATAGGTGAGCTCACTGCTGGGTTGAGTGACTAGCTTCTGCATTCTAGACCAGGGCAAGTCAGATTTATAGCCAGTAAAATTACTATCACTGGGTCCTCAGAGTTCAGCGGAATAGTTGGAACTCCGGGTGATAACTCTTTGTATGCCAAACCAAATCCATCATCTTTTGTACCTTTAAACCTGGTAGAAAATTCCTAGAGGTCTGTGAGTCTATTTGAAGGCCCACCGTACTTCGTAGAGTGGAGTCTAACAATGACAATGACAACAATGTGCTTGTCTAAAGGGTTTGTGTCACAGTGCTTTCAGTTTCACTACAGCACTTGAGGGGAAGGGAACAGCCTAAGATGGCTACTAATAGGGTTCTCTACCTGTTTTAACTGCAGACTGCAGCAGAATATGTAAAATCGCGACTCCCAGAGGCCCTCAAACAGCATCTTCAGGACTATGAGAAGGACAAAGAAAATAGTGTCTTGTCGTACCAGACCATCCTTGAACAGCAGATTCTGTCAATTGACAGAGAAATGCTAGAAAAATTGACTGTATCCTACGATGAAGCAGGTATGTTTGTCTTTAACATGCACACGCGCGCGCGCGTGCGCACACACACACACACACACACACACTTTTTTTCCCTGCAGAAATGTCTTTATAGACTTTGGTTTAATTTAGGCCCTTTTCTGGGGTAGAAGATGAAGGGCAGACTGGATTCAAAGTTACATAACATGGATTAACAATAAATTTCTGCTCTGCAGTTTTAGTATCAAAAATTTCATCAAGAAATTCCTAAAAATGGCTCTTAAATATCAAATCCCTTTACATTTTTTGCTTTTTTTTTTAAATGGAATTTTTCTGGCCTCTTATCCACCATGCACTCCTGTTGATTTAATCATTTAAAGTGTCACTTCAATTTTGGATACCAGCTAAAACCTTTTACATCCGACAATCCAAGGATTGTTATTTGCTTCAAGCATTACTTTTTAATTTCAGAGACTTTCTTTTCTAAAGAGGTACCATTTTTTTTTTCCTTCAAGTTTCAAGCTGAACTTAACTTTCTTTTCCTTTAGCTCCTCAGATGAATTCTCACCCCTAATACCACATTGTAGACTTGGGTTCACTGCCTGCCATAATTCACCCATCTAAGGGAGTTTCTTAATGAAGGCATGGGCAGGCCTCCTTATAAAACCATTTTAAAATATTACAAGGTCTGTCAGCTAGAACTCAATTTTAACAAAGCCAGTACAGTATTACTTGGAATTTTAAAATCTTTAATAAAATTAAACTTGGGAGAAATATCTTGGATAAAATTGTCATTACTTACCCCTTATTCTCCCCTCCCAGATTTAGGAAAATAGGTTGCTAATGGACAAATGTTGGTAATATTAATCCCCATTTTAATACCAGGAACTTCTGTTTGTATTTTCACAAGGAAGTTGTTAGTTTGCATCTTATTTTCTTTCTCATGATCTAAGCAGTCTCAATGCTGACATTCTTAACATTTGATTTCAAGCTTGAATAGCAAACAGAAGAGCAAATTTAAAAAGCAAACATTAGGGGCAGCTGGGTGGCTTAGTCAGTTCTTGATTTCAACTCAGGTCATAGTCTCAAGGTCATGAGATCAAGCCCTGTGTTAGAGCATGGAGCCTACTTAATATTCTCTCTCTCTCTGCCCCTCTACCCTGATTGCTCTCTCTCTCTAAAATAAATTTTTTTTAAAAAATCTAAAAAGCATATATTATATACTACATATGTCTAACCACTAAAGCAGTTTTCTGGTTACCAATCTGTTCCCATTTACATTCCATCCTCTAATCCTTTTATACCCCTGTCAGAAAGGATCCATATCTCTACCCTTGCCCAAGACATTTGCCCAAGACATTACTACTCTCTCTCAGTCTCCTTTGCTTTATTAATTTTCCAAACACATTGGCTTTCTTCTGCCTGGTGAATGGTTAGTTATTTGATCTCCATATTTATCTTGTTTTTAACATTCTTTTCTTTGGAATTCGCATTTATCTTCTCTCCCATCCCCAATGAAATAAAGTAAAGTTATGATTTAGCCCAATGAAAATACTATGAATATTTATAGAATCTTAGAGATTATAGACCTCATGTAGTCCACCCACTTGCTGTTCCCATAACCATTTTATGGTGAGAAAACCGGGACCCACAGACCTGCCTAAAATCACACACCTCCTAATTACTAATCAAGCTGGGCTTTCACCACACTCCTGCAGGTTCTCATCCCCTCAGTAGGCATTTGTTGAGTGCATAGCAGATTTCTAGGCCATTGGAAGAAAGAGGAAAGGTATCAAAAAAGGCAGGGAGGAATCTGAGATATAGAAAACACAGATCTTGCTTGAAGTCTAGCTGGTGAACTAACACATCTGCGTATGACTTCTGGAGAAAAATTCCCGAGGAGTTTGGGAATAGGCACACTCTGGAATAGCTACAAGCTATCAAAGTTAAGCTGAAGGGAGTAAAGGAATAGTGAAAGCAGCTCAGATTTTCAGTGGGACTCTTTTGGGAACAGCATTAGTTTAAACCCTGAAGGACAAATGATGAACATGGTTTTATGAAGAGAACATGGTTTTATGAACATGGTTTTAGTCTGCATGTATGAAAGGGCCCAGGTGGACACCAAGCTGGCAATGAACATCAGCCTCAGCCTCCTACCACTCAGTTTTAACTTCTTCAGGAAAAATTTTCCACTCACCTGCACTCTTGTTGAGTAACTACTCATCTGCAGAGGTGCCCTTGTATGTGGACGTTAGGGGCAGATACTCTGGCATGGAATTTATCAGTATGAAGGATTTATCAACTTGAAGCAGTGGAATGAATACAGGATTGGGAGCTGGAGAACTGAATTCTGGGACTTTCCTCTGGCTTAACAGTGGTGTGATCTTTAGCAAATTAATCTCTTAGAGCCTCTTTCTGCATCTATAAAGTTGGGCTAGTAATATCTCACAGGGTTATTATAATAAAAGATAGCATGTTTGGGGAAGTCCTTAGAAATCATATTGCAAATGCTGCTAATGTTGAATGAGAACAGATTTGGATCTTGTCTGTCTCTCAGACCAGTTTAAAATACTCTTAAGAGGGTTTTCTTGGCATATAAAGTTTGGGGAGGGAGAGGGAAATTTTTATTTTTTATTTATTTATTTATTTATTTATTTTTTTATTTTATTTTTTTATTTATATATGAAATTTATTGTCAAATTGGTTTCCATACAACACCCAGTGCTCATCCCAAAAGGTGCCCTCCTCAATACCCATCACCCACCCTCTCCTCCCTCCCACCCCCCATCAACCCTCAGTTTGCTCTCAGTTCTCAACAGTCTCTTATGCTTTGGCTCTCTCCCACTCTAACCTCTTTTTTATTTTTTTTTCTTCCCCTCCCCCATGGGTTCCTGTTTAGTTTCTCATGATCCACATAAGAGTGAAAACATATGGTATCTGTCTTTCTCTGTATGGCTTATTTCACTTAGCATCACACTCTCCAGTTCCATCGACGTTGCTACAAAAGGCCATATTTCATTTTTTCTCATTGCCACGTAGTATTCCATAGTGTATATAAACCACAATTTCTTTATCCATTCATCAGTTGATGGACATTTAGGCTCTTTCCATAATTTGGCTATTGTTGAGAGTGCTGCTATGAACATTGGGGTACAAGTGCCCCTATGCATCAGTACTCCTGTGTCCCTTGGATAAATTCCTAGCAGTGCTATTGCTGGGTCATAGGGTAGGTCTATTTTTAATTTTCTGAGGAACCTCCACACTGCTTTCCAGAGCGGCTGCACCAATTTGCATTCCCACCAACAGCGCAAGAGGGTTCCTGTTTCTCCACATCCTCTCCAGCATCTATAGTCTCCTGATTTGTTCATTTTGGCCACTCTGACTGGCGTGAGGTGATACCTGAGTGTGGTTTGGATTTGTATTTCCCTGATAAGGAGCGACGCTGAACATCTTTTCATGTGCCTGTTGGCCATCCGGATGTCTTCTTTAGAGAAGTGTCTATTCATGTTTTCTGCCCATTTCTTCACTGGGTTATTTGCTTTTCGGGTGTGGAGTTTGGTGAGCTCTTTATAGATTTTGGATACTAGCCCTTTGTCCGATATGTCATTTGCAAATATCTTTTCCCATTCCGTTGGTTGCCTTTTCGTTTTGTTGGTTGTTTCCTTTGCTGTGCAGAAGCTTTTTATCTTCATAAGGTCCCAGTAATTCACTTTTGCTTTTAATTCCCTTGCCTTTGGGGATGTGTCGAGTAAGAGATTGCTACGGCTGAGGTCTGACAGGTCTTTTCCTGCTTTCTCCTCTAAGGTTTTGATGGTTTCCTGTCTCACATTCAGGTCCTTTATCCATTTTGAGTTTATTTTTGTGAATGGTGTGAGAAAGTGGTCTAGTTTCAACCTTCTGCATGTTGCTGTCCAGTTCTCCCAGCACCATTTGTTAAAGAGACTTTTTTCCATTGGATGTTCTTTCCTGCTTTGTCAAAGATGAGTTGGCCATATGTTTGTGGGTCTAGTTCTGGGGTTTCTATTCTATTCCATTGGTCTATGTGTCTGTTTTTGTGCCAGGGAAATTTTTAAAAATGATCTTCAGATGCTTCTGAAAGTCAAACCACATCTATCTGTTAAATTACCCACTCTGGGATCAGTTTGCCCTTGGTCATTCCTGCATGAGGTGACACATTTTGTGGGGACTGTGTATATGTATATGAATAGGTGAATGTCACTGTGTGTTATAAAATCAAAAGATCATTCACTGCCTTCTCCTCCACTACCCATATATTTAATATTTCATTTAAAGAAAGAAGAGAAAATACAAAAATACTGTTATTTAATAGAAAAATATTTCATCATAGTACAAAAGAATCAGGATAGAAAATCGGTTAAAAAAAAAATAGCCAATACCTTCAGATATAAACATCCTATACTAAAATACTCATTTGCTTCAAGTATTGAACTTCTTTTTTTTTTTTTTTAATTTTTTATTTATTTTTGAGAGAGAGACAGAGTGCAAGCTGGGGAGGGGCAGAGAAAGAGGGAGACACAGAGTCTGAAGCAGGCTCCAGGCTCTGAGCTGTCAGCACAGAGCCAGACATGGGGCTCGAACTCACGAACTGTGAGATCATCACCTGAGCCGAAGTTGGATGCTTAACCAACTGAGCCACCCAGGTACCCCAACTACTGAACTTCTTATGCTATCCTAGGTTTGATGTCCTCACGTTCTTTTTTTTTTTTTTTTTTAAGTTTATTTATTTATTTTGAGAGAGAGACAGAGAGACAGAGAACGAGAACATGGGTGAGGGGCAGAGAGAGAATCCCAAGCAGACTCTGCTCTGTCAGCACAGAGCCCCATGCAGAGCTCAATCCCATGAACTGTGAGATCATGACCTGAGCCGAGATCAAGAGTCAGACGCTTAACCGCCTGAGCCGCCCAGGCGCCCCTGATGTTCTCACATTTTTAATTCAGCTCTCCTAGTTTTAAGAAGTAGTTGTAAATTAGACACTAGCCTGGTCTCTAGAGAGGTTAATTTGTTTTTAATGCTCATCCACGGATAAATCAGCCTGAGTGACTTAATGACAGTTGCCACCATCTGTGGCTTCTAAACTTCTAAATACCAATTAATGAAAAAATTCCTTAGATGCTTGTCTAAAACCAGTGGCTCAGAGCCTTTTCTCCCTCCCTCCTCTTTGTTAGTCTTTCCTTCTTAGCATCCTCTCTTTTCCTTTAAGTATATACATACCTTAATGCTTTACTCACCTATAATTCAAGTATCTGGCAATCTGACATACCTGAAATTTAGCAAAGAAATGGAAAGTAAGGAAACACCACATGCAACCATACCATGTCACAGAATTTGTGGACAAACCCATACAACAGAGGCTTTAGATTCTCACCTAGAATCTATATATTTTTTTTATATTATTCTGAGCAGTTAGGTTATATTTTCCAATGTGATATTTTCTTTTATAAAATTCTTTTTCTGACCATGAGTGTTACATTTTTATTGCAGAAATAGAAGTAAGTAGAATGGTGTAAGAGACTAGTAATTATAATAATCCTACCATTGTGAACATTTTGGTGCATTTCCCTCACTCAAAGCATTTTTGAAATATGGTTGATAATTCTGCAGTTTTATATTCACTTTCTTCACTTAGCATTAGTACGTAAGTACTTCCTCATTTCATTAAAACCTCTTTATGTGAAGATAATTTTAATGGCTGCACAATATCCTGTTCTTTGAAAGTACTGATAGCTAACTAAACATTCTCCTATGCTGACACTTACGGTTTTTGTTTTTGTTTCTGCTATAATGAATCATGCTGCAATGAATATGGTGGGCATTTGTCTGCATTTCATATTACTTTAGAGAATAGACTTTGGAAAACATGAGTTTAAGATTAGGATTAGAAGGTGGGGAAGGGGATGATAATTGGAGCAGAGACCCTGAGGGCAGCAAGGAATACGAGTAAAGAGTAAATCCACAGACACCTATAAAAAAGTTATTCGTATTCCCAGCATTGCACTACACTCTGTGAAATCAGCATCCATAGACTGTATATTATAGGGTTGACATCATTGATCTTCACAGTAGTGACCTTGATTCACAGAGAATGTTAATTATATTTTGTATGTAAAAATAGTAATTGTGTAAACCAGTTTAGAAGTATTTTCATCCAAGTGATTTATTTTTAAGTTTTGACAGGAATGAAGATGTTTTATGGTATAATTGAAAGAGGTTTTGGAACTAAAAGACCCAGACTGTATTCTAACTCTACTGCCAACCAGGTTTATGATCTTGAGTGAGTCACCAAATCTTCCTAAAACCCATTTTCCCATCAATCAAAGGCATGGACAGGATCTCATAGATGTCTTCCATTTCTAAAACTGTAACTCTGGTCTCTTGACACTGGAAAATGTAGGTAGCCATAGTTTCTGCAAGGTTGCATGTAGCTTCATCTTGAATCTTCTGCTTGCTCTATTGCCTCCCTCTTGTCTCCTCACACATCCCATGTAATTTGTATGTAATATCTGACTAAAAGAAAAACATTACTTAACTTTCCTGGCATCTGCATATGAAAATGCCTAGGCACACTTTTGTTCGTGGGATGGGAAGTGAGACGATAAGAGTCCAGCAACATTAGATTTTGGAAGGAGAGTTTCTGAGCCATCATTTATGGATCCTCATTAAGACACCTTAACTTAGATATTTTTATTAGCATTTGTTAATGCTAAGCAAAATTCAGAGTAGGAAGTTTTACATTTGATCTATTAATGTTTTTACTTGAATTGAAGTACAAGTTCATACATATTTCAATAGGTTGGGTTTAGCAATAGAGAAATTTCCAAAGAAAGCAGTGGCATGATTTGAGAAGAGATCAAAATAGCATTTTACATTGTCTCACTGACTACCATTATGTAAATTTTCTTAATTTGTCATAGTGGGCAAAAGTTGAAGGGCTGAAAGAGCAGGAAAGGGAATCTTTCTTTGCATTGTTTATTTTTAGGCTAGTATATTCTTCACATTTCTTTATATAATCTCAAATTGTTTGTAAGGTTTTTGTTTTTGTTTTTTGAGTTGGGGCATGAATAAATAGCCTACATATTCTCTTGTTAAGGATAAAGGAGTATGGCTTGTAATGCTTTGTGTTTGAGGGAATTCTGAGGAGAGTAGGCCGATATTCTCTGCCTCACATACAGGAACCCTAAGACATGGGAAATGGGAGTAAAGAGCTGCCCTACCTCCCCTTTTGGGAAAAGCCAAGTGTAGGTCTGTCCAGTGGTGCCATCTTGCTGCAGGCTTCAGAGACAGTTGCCTGATTAGAGCTTCTTCTCAGAGTTAAACCAAAGACCAGTCAGTTTTATTTTTATTCTTACAGTTCCCATGTAGAAACCCATGTAGCTTTGCAACGAGCACAGGTTTCCACCTCATAGAAAGAGCACTTACAAGTAGAAAGTGAACCAGATAGTGCCGATGAGGGAAGGGGAAAACCCAGCTGGCTGTTTATTGCGTTCATTTACGCATCACTTAAAGCTGGGGACCTGAAGATCCACTTACAAGTGTCAGGCAATCACATACAACTTTCCCAAAGGAGGTGAGAAAGAAAGAGCAGCTTTAATTTTTCAGCCTTTCATTTGTGATTCCCTGATGTTGCTGTGCATTAGAAATTTCCAAGAGCTGAGCCCAAGCAAAGCTACCTGCGGTGAAGACACACCAAGTACTATAATGGATGTTTTGGAGAAATAGCTTTTTAAAAGGGTGGCGAATGAGCTCTGAGCAGTTTAGGAAGTAGCCGGAGGGTTACTTCCTATCGAGCTTATTTTATTCTTAAAATAGACGGTACCTAAAAGTTACACCTACGATTTAATTGAGCCATTAGTGTCAGCGTAATCAGTGATCTCAAAAAGAAAGCCATTTACTGTCATGGGGTAAAAATTGAACACACATCGGGAAACCAAACCCAGGAAAGAGACTGTGAATTATTTAGGGACCTTTCAAGTTTTCTACGAACATAAAAAATGCAGTAAAAGGCATTTGCAGGAAGTTCTTCACTCTAACAAATAGAGTGAATTTCTCAGTATGTTTCTCAAACACGTCCTGAGGGAAGAAGTAACACTAAGGTTTCCTTACTTTATATCTTCAATCACGACCTCGTTTCCAGGCTGAAAAGATACACTTGCCAGAGCGTTGCTGACAGGTTTTCGGAAGAAGGGAAAAACAGGGACCCAAAAGAAACAAAAAGGGAAATTAAGTCCTGGTGTGTAACCTCTGACACCAACTTCTGAATTTCTGTAAAAAATTTAAATCTGTTTTATTTTTCCATTATAAGAGCAATATAAATACATTTTAGCACTTTTTTTTAAATGGTAAGATAGAAGATGAAAAGATACCTCTAATTCCAGCACTTACACATAGCCACCATCTTTAGTATAATTACTGCCTCTCATTTTTCTGTTGGGTTTTAGTTCTTTTTACCCAATTATATATGTTTTTTCATTTAAGACTGAAATGTCCTATTTTTCTGTGTTCTTTTAAACTACTCAGAAAAGTAATTGTTCATGGTTGCATAATAACCTATTGAGTGGATATGCCATAGTTACCATTCACATAACCTTTTAATAATTCCAGCATGGTCCCTACCTTTTTTATCCACGTTCTCATTACCATATAGAATCCCTGAATTTGAAGGTCTGCTTCTAACCTGTGAAAAGGTGAAAATAGGTAGTATTATTAACAAAAACATAATGAGGACTTTTGTAACGCAGCCAATTATTAGTCATACATACAACAGTGGAAGCAGAAGATGAAAATAGGTAGTCAAAATCCACTTATAATCTGAGAACTTCTTTCTGGCCAATAATAGCAGTCTTTTTAACCATGCTAATTTAAGTTTCAGTTATAATTCTTATATTTCCCCCTTTTTATCATGGATTTCAAAAGCCAAAAGATAAGCGTTCAGGGAGTAGTAACAAAGTGACTTTGTCAATTATAAACTAGAAAACTCTGTGCCACAGCCTTTGGAAAGTATCCAAACATGGGATTCACAAGCCCTGGGGCTGGTTTCCATGTCTGTGGCGGAACATAGCACCTCTCTGCTTGGTTTCTTCCATTTTTAAAAAAGGACATTGCATTAGGTATTTTGTGAAGTTTTTTTCAGCTTTACCAATGTGTGATTCTGTCGTTAGTTCATTTAACATTTATTGGTTTATTCATTTATTCACTCTAAAAATTGAGCACCTGTGAGGAGGGCATAGTGCCTGCCACTGGGAATGCCCAGATGACCATGTGGCCCTTCACTGCAGGTGTGTGTGGATGCATAATGTGTGTATACACGTGTGCCCAGTGGTAGGAGGTCAGAGGGACAGAAGTAGAAACATATAACTGGAGTAGAGTGGAATCAGTGCTCTAGAGGGTATGTTCAGAGGACAGTAAATGTGTAGAAGAGGCAAGAATTACATTTGGGATGAAAAGTATTCTTAAGTAAATCAGAAAATCATAAGAGAATCCCTAAGCCTCTTAGAAACTGTTAATCTGGAAATGTAATGTCAGTTGCATTTTTAAATTTTTTTTTTTTCAACGTTTTTTTTATTTATTTTTGGGACAGAGAGAGACAGAGCATGAACGGGGAAGGGGCAGAGAGAGAGGGAGACACAGAATCGGAAACAGGCTCCAGGCTCTGAGCCATCAGCCCAGAGCCTGACGCGGGGCTCGAACTCACGGACCGCGAGATCCTGACCTGGCTGAAGTCGGACGCTCAACCGACTGCGCCACCCAGGCACCCCGTCAGTTGCATTTTTAAAGGCAGGCTTAGTGTGACTAATGCTTTATTTCTCCTTTGCTTCCTGTGATGATGTGCCAAAGCCTCATACAGACATGTTCTTGCCCTCTGCCATAGTATCACCTTCCACATTTTAAATGTTGTTCTCCAACTAATATTAATTAGCGTATATTAATTAGTTTACATCAGGGGCGCGTGGGCAGCTCCGTCGATTGGGCGTCTGACTCTTGATTTTGGCTCAGGTCATGCTCTCACATTCGAGAGTTCAAGCCCTGCGTTGAACTCTGCGCTGGCAGTGTTGAGCCCGCTTGGGATCTTCTCTCTCCCTCTCTCCCTGTCCCTCCCCTACTCATGCTCTATCTCTCTCTAAAAAATTAATAAACTTAAAAAAATTAGTTTACATCAATATGTTATCAGCATTGCCTGTTTTCTTATGAGATGTCCAAAATTAAAAAAAAAAAAAAAGATAATTCAGACTGAATTTTATAAAAGTGATATGATGGGGAGTTATTTTTTTAAAAAGTCACATTCCCCAGCTTCCTTTTGATTTTTAACAGAAAGCTTCATATCCACTCTGAGAATACATTGCTCCAAGTTTTGTGGTGTGCAGAATAAAATTTTAAATTTTGAAGAATTTGCTGAGAATATTGGAAACCACAAGCTAACACTGGGATTTAGAATCAGGAAGTGCCACCTCTAGTGATTAAAACATTTGAATGGGGCTGTGTTTATCTTTCTAATCAAGTTGTCATTGTTTGCCACAAGGGAAGTAATGTTATTACCTGTTCTAAAGTAGTATTTGATTACAAGGACTGAAGAAAATGTGTACACTTCAAAGAAAATAATTGTACCAGGTGGTCACAATTTAGACTGCATTGGCCAGGCAGAGACAGGATGCCGATGCTCTCAGTATCTCTTCCTTTCAGCACTATCGGAATTTTGTAACCAAGATTCTATAGACTTTGTTGGAATGCTTGTAATAAATTTTAATGAGATCCAAGTTAATTGTAAGACCTTCAGTCTGTAGGGAAAAATAGGATAGTTTTTAAAGTGCCAGAATTTCTAATGTACCGTGACTGTCCATTTGCAGTAGTGAGATGTAAGCAAAATGCATCCTCTGGCTGACTTTCAGACTGGGAAGATCTGTAATCATAGGCAGCTGGACTACTGTTTAATGTCATTTTGCAAGAATGTTAAATTTAATCCTCGGGAGCTACTAGACACACTCCAAAGTTTCATTTGGTAAATTGCCTTCTGAAAGGCACTGTTTTCAAGCCACCCTCTGTCATCCAGAGGAATTCTCTTTGTGTTTCTTTCTTTAGTTAATGTCCCCATCTCAAGGCTGTGTGGCTTAGGCCCTTTCTGGTGAGGCTGGTCTGATGAAGAATTTCTGCAGTGCCTGCCCTCAAGAAGCACCTGAGTGTGCTCTTGTAGTTTTGTCATCAGTCCAAGGGAACTGTAAATCAACTATGGAGAAATCACTAGGACGTACAATGTTCATTCAACGCAAACATTTATTGTGTACCGGGTTCTGGCTAGGTGCTGAGAGTCTAAGAAATGGGGAAGGACAGTGGACTTAGAAGTCTTTCCCTTTGAATTTATTGCTAATGCTGACTAATGTCTCTATAAATCCATCTTCTAAGACCTGCCTCAAAATGACACCTTAACTGGCTTCTTCCTTACCTGAGTCAGGGCTTTCCGTTCCTCTGCCCTCAGCCCTTCTCATCCAAGGAGGTAACACATTATCCTTTTGTTGTTCATTATTCTACTTGCTTCCTCAAAGTTTGATTTACATACAGTCACTATTTACACGCATACAAGAATGATGGTGCAATAAAAATAGGAAAGCAAGGCCAAAAAGGAGAAGGAAGCAAATGTACTAACCATGAAAAATAGACAAAATGAAAACGTTTTCCAATGGGGACAGCTTCTCTTCTGGTACTAAAGTGTCTGTGGACTTTTTCAAAAGGCACCTTGTAAACAGGCCATTGAGCAGCATTATCTCAGCTTGGGTTCCCTAAAAGCAGAGTCTAGGGGTGCCTGGGTGGCTCAGTCGGTTAGGCGGCCGACTTTGGCTCAGGTCACGATCTCGCGGTCAGTGAGTTCGAGCCCCGTATCGGGCTCTGTGCTGACAGCTCAGAGCCTGGAGCCTGTTTCGGATTCTTTGTCTCCCTCTCTCTGACCCTCCCCCGTTCATGCTCTGTCTCTCTCTGTCTCAAAAATAAATAAACGTTTAAATAAATAAATAAATAAATAAATAAATAAATAAATGTAGAGTCTAGAACAAAAGCCTTGAGTGCAGATAGTTAATTTAGGAATGCAATCCCAAAGAACAGGACTGAGGGGCATGGGGAGTGGAAAAGGAAGCAAGGGAAAAGAGAAACATAGGAAGCTAATATGAGGACACATTATGGGGTTGGCCTCCCCTGAGGTTGACCGACTGCTGCCTAGGTCCACAAAGGAAGCTTGTGAACAGCATGCTGGAAGCATCCACCAGGAGGTGAAAGGGGAAGCATTTAGCTACTAGTCCCACTCCTCACTTGTCAAGAGTTGCTCCACAGACATGAACTTCACACTTCTGGTTTACATTTGCCTGAGTGCCAAGTGGGTTTGGCGGGTGTCCCATACCTTAGCGTCAGGGAAGCTCCCAGGAAGGAAGCAAATGACCAATGGCTCAGGCAAGGCTGTATCTGGACTGAACTGGGTTAAGAGGTGGGACCAAGAGAGGGCAAAATGGTACCCAGGAGATGTCCCATACGAGTACAACAAATGAAATCTTATAACAACTTAATAAGAATTGCATGTGAGTTTGTCTTACTGTCATTTCTTGCATAACAGCCATCTATAAAAGCCAAAGATACGTTTTTCATATTTTTCAAAGCTCTGGTATAGCATGTGGCTCTGTTCAATGCAGAGAGTATTTAAATGCATTTATGGAAAAAAATCTTACGTATAACAGGAGATAAAAGGAAAGGGTATTTTTGTTTGATGTAATATTGGCAGCTTTCCAGCTTAAACCAAAATAATTGACTAATCCTCATTTTTATGGCTAATGAATTCAAGTACCTAGGCTCTTCAACCTGAGTGGCACAGTGAAATCCAGCTTTTCATATGTGTAAAAATTAATTACCTTCCATAGATAACTCACAATAGTGGTTACTCTGGAGAGGAGAGTACATTTTTATCCTCTTATTGTATTATTTGAATTTTTAACTTTGTCCATACATTTTCTATTTTTTTTTTAATTTTCAATAAATAAATAAAACTAAATAAACCTTGTTAGTACATTTCCCCTTATCTTCAATGCTGGAAATAGAATATAATAAGACTGAAAACCATTCTCCTTGTTTTCAGTAAAGCTTTTCATGTATATCCATGGAATAAGTAAAGAAAAGAACTCAGCAACAGGGTCAGCCATCATGGAACTGCATTGTCAAGGTCAAAGAAGGTCACTAGTGAGACAGGCTTACTACTGTGCCAGTGAACACCTGAACTCCAGGGATGCTTCTGCCATAGGGTTGTTGGTGGTCTTTATGCCCTATGTCAGCACTGGTCCCAGAGTCCCAGGAAGGCTAGCCTTATTGGGGGGGTAAAAAAAAAGGAGAGAGAGAAAAGTTCATCTGAAAGAGAATAGCACTCATGGCCAGTGAGCTGATGTGGATTCAGCATTTTCTGATCTTACTTCCTGGTGGTTGCCTCTGGTCTACCCTACCTTGATCTTCCTGTGTCTGACAAGTTACCTGACTTGCTGCTTTACTTGGCCTTTTAGTCTGATTCTCTTTCCTGAACTATAGCCAAACCTCTACTAATTTTCTTGCAAGAAAGTATAGCACACTGGAAAGAGCCTAGGCTTTGAAGCCAAACTGGCTTCAAGTTTATTACTTATCATGCCTTATACAGCTTTTTATGAGGATTAAAGATAGCGTATGGAAAATGACAGACATAGGGTAGACAATGAGGGTAACAGTGTTCGCCTTTCTGCTATTATCTTTGCTGTTACCTAGGTTGTCATATTTTTAGTTTGTTATACAGGGGCATTTTCCCAACCCCTTCATGGTTGAGAAGATTTCCTATCTTAAACTGTGCATAGACTGATTTCCTACACGAGCACAACAGAAACCATCAAAATTCTGGCTCTGTCAACCTCCTCTTTCTTCTTTGTGCTGCACTGAATGGAAAAGCAATTTCTCTACTGCATTGGTACTCTGTTTTTGGTTTTTCTTTCCTAATGCTGTGTCTTTGTTATCGCTTGCTGCATAACAAATGACTCCAAAACTTAGCAGCTTTAGACAATAATTGTTTATCATCTCACACAGTTTCTGAAAGTCCAGAACCCTGTTTGGTTCTCTCGTGAGGTTGCAGTCAAGTTGTCAACCAGGGCAGCAGTCTTTGAATACTGGGGCTGGAAGTACTACTTTCAGGCTTATTCATGTGGCTCTTGGCAGGAGGCTTCAATTCTTTCCACATGGCCTCTCCATAAGGTTGTTTGCTACACAGCTTCCCTCAGAGATTTAAGAGAGAGCAAGGGAGTACCCAAGATTGAAATGGCAGTCTTTTATAACCTAATATTGAAAGGGACACACCATGGTTTCTGCCATTTGCTGTTGGTCCCATAGACCAACCCTAACTCAGTGTGGGAGGGGACTGCATGAAGGTATGAATACCAGGATGTGGGGATCATTGGGGGCATCTTGAAGGCTAGCCACCACAGTCTGAGTTGTAAAAATACCTGCTCTTAACTCTGCCAACTCCTTCACCTCCGCTCTCTATTATGATCACCCTTTCTCTCATTTTCTCATAGGTGCCTTCATCCTGCTTCCATTATGTCCAAAGCCAGAGTGTTCAGCCCTGTCCCCAGCCCTGGGATGGCCTTAGGATTCTTTAGACTTAGCGTCCTTTCCCATAGCTGCGGATTGTGTCATTAGGCCATTGCCAATGCCCTCACTGTATCAGTTGCTAAATATTTTGAATTTGACTTCTGACTCTAATTTGTGAAGACCTTTCCTTCTAGAGCTTCCTAACACAATACCTAGTATCTTAGTCCATTCAGGCTGCTATCACAAATACCACAGACTGGGTGGCTTATAAACAGCAGAAATATATTTCTCACGCTTTTGCAGACTAGAGTCTGAGATTAGGATGTCAGCATGATCTGGTAAGGGCCTTCTTCCGGGTCACAGACTTCTGACTCCTCATTGTGGTGGAAGGGGCTAGGGAGCTCTCTCTGGCCTTTTTTTCATAAGGGTACTGATCCCATTCCAGAGGGTACTGTCGTCATGATCTAATCACTTCCCCAAGGCCCCCACCTCCAAATACCATCATATCAGGCATTAGGATTTCAACATGAGAATTTGGTGGGGGAGGCAAACATCTGGACAGTAGTTCTCAGGTATTCTCTGTAGTTGCCAAACTGCAGCTTAGTTTTTCACAACGGTATCCTAACTGCTTTGAGATGAAAGCATTGCTCTCTGGATAGTTATAGTTTTCGGTCTCTCTGTCTCCCCGTCTCTCTGTCTCTTCTCTCATCATTCCCTCACTCCCCACCCCTCACTTTATTTTTCTTTCTTTGTTTTTTCCTTTAGCTGGCTATGTTCTAAAATTTATCGCATTTAAATTTTTTATATTTATTAAATAATTTGATGACCTGTTCTGTTTTCAATTTTTAAAATAGACGAATAGAGTAACTAGTGAAATTATTTTTATATTTGATCCAGCAGTAAAAGAGTTTCCTTTTCAGGTGCCTGGGTGGCTCTGTCAGTTAAGTGTCTGACTTCAGCTCAGGTCATGATCTCACGGTTCATGGGTTCAAGCCTCACATCGGGCTCTCCACTCTCAGTACAGAGTCTGCTTCCTATCCCCTATCTCCCTCTCTCTGCCTCTCACCTGCATTGTCTCTCTTGGTTTCTCTCTCAAAAATAAATAAACATTAAGTGGAAAAAAAATTGCTTCTTGGCTGCCTCTTCAAATGAAAAAGTCACTGAATATCTTGTATTTTCTACTTTTTATTATTCCGTAATTTCTCTTGCTTGTAGGCTTCTCCTTTCCTACCAAATTCCACCTCAGTTTCTTTGTTTCTAGGGAAAACAACAGTAAACAAGTGAGTCTCTCATCATGTCAGCTTTAGTGCAAGAATGCAGATGGAACTAACAAGTTACTTCCCCCATTTCCTAGAGACTGCTTCATTGTGGTTACATTTTTAAAAAATGTTTTGAGAAAAGCTTTTTTGAGAGAACACATATATATATTTTTTTTATCTACCACTCTTAAAATTGCTTTCTGATCTACACGAAATTCAATCTGAGATTAAGCACTGATGAGCTAGGAAAAATAGAAATGCCCTCACAAAATGAGAGGTGCATTTGATTTTTGCACTTAGACCCAGCTTGTAGAAAGTATTGGCCCACATAAATAGAAGGAAATAAACTCAGCCAAATTTGCCTACTTGTCTGCAGGCCTACATGTGTTTTAAAATCATACCTGTAAGTGTTATAGTCCTAGTGTAATTGCATTTGCAAATAAAAATACAGGAAGGTCTAGTGCTCAGAGTACAATTAGATGTGTTAATTTTCCCTTTTGGCTCCAATGTCAGAACTTCAAGCTTCTTCACTTGACTGTACTTCCTTGTAACCTTACCCTGTAGGGGAAATCACTATTCCAGAACCACCAAAGAAAATGAGCTTGTCTAAAAATAGTTGCCTGTTGACAAGATTTTAGCAGATTTTTTTTTTTTTAATATGAAAGCTTTGCCAAATGAAATGAGGTCAAATGTGACAGATGTGGTCAAATCCACTTCTAATCTGTAGATCCCACTTCTAATCTGTAAGACCAGCTGCAGTTGTGTTAATTTTAAAATGGATATTTTGAAGTTGTGCTGGATTTATGACATTCTCAGCATTTTTCTATATCTCTAGGCATTTGGGGGTACTGGCTGCATTCTGTGCTTCGGTGATCAGTGCACACTATTCACTGGTGTCCATTGGGTCCTACTTACCAGAGTCGCAAAGGAGGTTCTGTTTTGCCCTGCTTTTATTTGTCAGGAATTCTTCTCCAGCAGCCCTGAATAATAAAAATTGGTTTACTATAATACTCTACAGCAGGTGGTTCTCGACCAGGGGCAATTTTTTACCCATCTACCCCACCTCCTGACATTTGGCAATGTCTGGAGGCATTTTTAGTGTCACAACTGAGGAGGAGGAATGGGGGTGGAGGGGAGGGAGATGCCTAGTGGTATCTGGTGGGTAGAAGTCAAGGATGCTGGTGAACTATGCTGGAAGGCACAGGGCAGCCCTCATAGCAAAGAATTATCTGGTCCAAAATGTGGATAGTGATAAGGTTGAGAACTGCTTTAGAGCAATCATTCTCAACCTTTGTAGCATATTAGAATCATTTTGGGGAGCTTATACCCTGAATGCACCCGGACCAATTAAACCGGAATCTCTGAACAAAGTACCCAGGCCTCCATGATTTTTTAGATCTCCCCAGGTGGTTCCAGTACACAGCCAGGGTTGAGAGCTGCTACTTTAGAGCAAACAATTTTAGAGGGCAAGACTAGCATAGGCATCGTCCCAGATAGTTTCCTTTCTAAAGTACCTGAAAGGGCCTCACTGAAATGTGGCTTGACATATGGGCAGTGTCCCATTATAGTATTACTGTGAGGTTCAAATGAGTTTTTAATAACTTTTTATATTCTCTAAAGCCAGCACTTAAAAACTTGAGGAACTTCTATTCTCATTACTATATTGGAAGTTCATTTTCTCTTGGTTCTATGTAATAAAATATGTTCCTTTTTCCTGCTGGTGAGTGGAGATAACAAGTATTTACTGGTAGCTTTAGTCAGTGAATTTCTCTCAGATAACATTTGGGGTATTTGGAGCATTGGAGATTTCTTTTCCTTGAAGGTTACTGATGTATTTTTATGACTTGATGAACAAGTCTCATCATTTGTATCTATCTGAATCCATGTGCTATGCAAAGGAGCTAAAGTATCCTGTCTAAAAATATTTTATTTGAATATTTTCCCTTTTGCATCCCTTTCCTAACCATTTTCTCTCACAAAACCCCAAATCTTAAAATGAATGGACAGTCACTCTAAACTGTAGGCAAACAAGTGTTCTCTAAGTATTGTTAACATTTAACTTTTTATTTTATTTTAGAAGCCTCTGTTGATGGCACAGCTTCTCAGGGCCCCCCCCCCCAACCCTCTCCCCAAAAAACACAAATGTGTCTCAAACCTTTTGGCAGGTAGATTGAACAATTCTTAATGATGTGTTACATGGTAGAAAGACTTCCATTTGTAAAAATCGGGACATACTTGCCTAGTGGACAATAAAACTGTCCCTGTCCACATTTGCCCCAGAGCCTCAGCGGAGATGAGATTGTCCATCTGCAGATCCCTTGAAGGAGTAGAGTGTGGTGTAACTCATGGAGAGCCATCTGAAACTTGGGTCATTAACATGCTCTTCTCCCTGCACCACCCAAGCCTGTCAGTAGATGCTGGACAGTAACCACAGGGAATGGGAATAAGGAAGAAAGTGGTGGTGGCTGCAGAGCCCAGCGGCTGCCCACAGTTCTGTAGGTTTGTTAGGTTTCTCAGGCAGGACAGGGAGAGGTCCAGGTTTCCAGGGCCCTGAGGTTTACAAATTTGGAGAACCTCTTTAGGAAAAAAAGAATAAACATTAGGTACAAAATGCAGATTTATTTAGGATGAGAAATCACAATGAATTGCACATTCAGAGAGGTAACAAATACCCAAATATTACAGAACCTAGAAAATAACAGTATTTTTATTAATTGTCTGATACAGGCTGTTTAGTCTGACACATGCTTAATTTTTCACATGTTTTTGGCAGCATACTCTTTGTTTGCCTTTTCCTGTAGTGATGAGTTTGTAACATTATTTCCTCTAGAGGGACTAGGAAGACAACTCAGTCTCTCCTTTAGAATAGTTGAATGAAATTTGTGGGATTTTATTTCGTTTTGTTTTTTAACTGATGCTGTAGAAAGTCTCTTTCAGCTTTTCGACTTGTTAGTGATGTCATGTCAATTATGAGCATTGCTGCCAAACCTGGGAAAACCTCTATCAAAGTTTCTTGCATACCTGAGATGAAAGATTTTAGGTCATTTGAAGTTTTCTGATGCAGTAGCTAATCATAAATACTCCGTGAATTTATAATACTCGTAAACCAGTTCGTTATTATTGTCCTTATTGTAATGGTTCATTTTGAGTTTTGTTTATCCTCACTGAATGTCAAATGATCAATAAGAACCTGTCGAGATGTAATGGACGAGGCCATTTCAGGTCAAAG
This sequence comes from Herpailurus yagouaroundi, assembly GCF_014898765.1. Lineage (NCBI taxonomy): Eukaryota > Metazoa > Chordata > Mammalia > Carnivora > Felidae > Herpailurus > Herpailurus yagouaroundi. The sequence goes on from NW_024412400.1 coordinate 55,213,027, forward strand.
GAGAGCGATGGTGTGATCTGGCAAAAGCGTGGTGTCCAGTTTGGGCGCAGTGCTGTGTCCAAGTAGGGCAGCAGTGGTCAACAGGAGTAGGAGGGTGTGCTGGAGGCAGCCAGGAAAGTGGGAAAGTGTCAAAATTTGGCAGGTGCCTCAAGATAGACTAGCTGGTGTACTTTTAATTTAAGAAGTCCAGGGCCGTTGGTGGACCACTGAGTATGTGAAAGCAGCATGGTGTAATAGTAGTACCATTGGCCTCAGACCCTGCCAAATTCTGATTTGAATCCCAGCTCTTCCCCTGGCGGAACTGTGAGACCTTGCTGTCAAAAACTATATGTGAAAGTAACTGCAAGCAACGTAAATATTTCACTATGCTTAAACTTGATATATCCTCGAGTGCCCCTTAGCTAGACCCCCAGTGGAGGCCAATATTAGCTCACTCTATACAAGGAAAATATAACCAAGGGGATAAAGAGTAAAAAGAGACAGTGGTTTTACCTGATTACTTCTTACTTCTCCACATATGTTCTCCAAATTTTCCAAAAACATGAGCCAAGAAAGAGAACTTGTGCAGGGAGGGGCCTTCACATTTAAGCTGCAATAGCTTCAGGTAAATCTTCTCTGCTCAGGACTTACTCTTTCCCTCCTCTATGGCTTCAGAATCAGAGATTATTTTTTAAGTTTATTTATTTATTTTGAGAAAGAGAGAGGACAGAGGGAGAGAGTATGTGCGCACCAGCATGCACATGAGAGGGAGGGGCAGAAAGAGAGGGAGAGAGAGAATCCCCAGCAGTCTCTGTGCTGTCAGCACAGAGTCCAACTTGGGGCTCGATTCCATGAACAATGACATCATGACCTGGGCCAAAATCAAGAGTCGGACACTTAACCTACTGAACCACCCAGGCATCCCAAGACAGATGATTTTTAATGCAATTATTTAGGCAGTTACTATCATTTTTGACAGTCATGTAGGGAAGATATACTCTGATTACATTTTAGACTAGATCATAAGACCCAAGCAAAGGAACATAAATGTCTGATATCAACACTCAGACAGAAGGTGGGATGATTATTCAGGGCAGGGCAGGATCTAACCCCAGTCAAAACATGGTCAGCCACCCCCTTCATCCAAAAGTGAGAGTTAATGACAAGAAAAAGTCTATAGGGTGCAACAAGGGCCTCATAATTTAAGCAGTAGTTGATCTTAAGGTATCTAGAAGAAAAACAGAGTTGTAGCAGTAGGAGGCCCATAGCAACCAGGACAAAATGTCCTGAATCACACAGGTGTGATCCCTGCCCCAGAGGCCTGTTTAGCTGTGGGAAGCAGAAGCTAGGAAGAGGCACTGATTAGTATTTTAAAACAGTGGCCTTCAATAAAAAATACAACGCTTGCATATTTTCTAAAAAATTTTTGAAAACTACAGACTCCTCTTGCACATTTATAAATTGACATATCAAACCTTTCATCATAAGTTTGAGTAGTAACAAAGGATATAATTTCCGGCATTTTACATATGAACTTTAACTATTTTTTTTTTTCAATGTTTATTTTATTTTTGGGACAGAGAGAGACAGAGAATGAACGGGGGAGGGGCAGAGAGAGAGGGAGACACAGAATCGGAAACAGGCTCCAGGCTCTGAGCCATCAGCCCAGAGCCCGACGCGGGGCTCGAACTCATGGACCGCGAGATTGTGACCTGGCTGAAGTCGGACGCTTAACCGACTGCGCCACCCAGGCGCCCCTGAACTTTAACTATTTTAATCCAAATCTTGAGCTACAAATTTAGATCATTAAATTTTGAGGAAATGGCTGCTTTTTAGCTTAGTTGTTAAACTCAGTCCTTACTGTCAAACAAAAGGGCCAAATTAGACTTACTTGCTATCAGAAAATGCCTGTTGTCATTTTTTCAACTCAAAGGTATAAAACCAGTTCCCTATAAAAATCATCCTGTGTCTGAGTTCTCATTCTAAGATGGATAGCTAGATGATGGATGAATGGATGGATGCATAGAAGCAAAGAAAGGATGGTTGGGGGCAGGGAGGAAGATGGATGGACAGATCATTATCTAGGTTACACCTTGCCCTAAGTATGTTGGCTAGGAGAAAGAATGCACTTTCAGATTCTTCCTTTTACCTCCAATAAGTTTTCATACTCCGGGCAATGTTATGTTGTAAGATTTTTGATGAATGTGGGAGATACTGTGCTCTTTTGTAATGTGGGAAGAGGGTAATTATGAAGGAAAGATGGGAAAGGAGAACCATCTCAAGACAACCTAAGTTACGAAAGAAAGATCTGGGAATGGGATCTGAAAATTGATTTCATTAAAACTCAGTGTACACATGTCTTCTGGGAAGTTTTTATGTATTACTAAAGGTAAAATTAAAGGCAAAAAAACCCATATTTTTTTTACTTGCCTGAACATCAGAGTCAGAGACATCTAGAGGGAGACTACCTAGATAAATATGTTTTGATACGTTTCTCACTTTGGGAAGAAATTTATGCAGAAACTGATAGTGGTAACTAGGCTCTCATATCATAATCTGTTGGATAATATTCAAAGTCTAGTTAGACTATTGGAATAAGGGTTCCTACTTGATCCAAACTGGCTTTGAATCCCAGCCCAGCCAGTTATCAGCTATATAACTTTGGGATAATTACTTAATTTTTCCAATTAATGGTTTTCTCATCTGTAAAATGGGACTAATAAAGAATGGTATCTTCAATATAGGATTGCTGTTAAGATTAAATGGCATGATACATGTAAAGCAGTGTGCAAGGAAGGGTTACATGCATGGGATTTATTTATTTGTTTGTTTGCTTAAGAGAAGGAGTGAATCTCTTTTTAAATTTGATTCCTAATATATGGGATGGACATGCACCTGAGAACACAGAGAGGTTGTGATAATGTCATGCTAGAAAATGCCTTCTGATTCACCACCTGGCACATCCTAGAACTCAAGAGAAGTTTCTCAAAGCTTAGAGTAATAGGTAGACTTTATTAGAGAAAGAGAGAACTTATAAGCTCAAGATTAGCAAGAGAAGGTCTAGGTTCCCTATATTCCAGCACCCCACAGAGAGTTGTGTCCCTGGGTAGGGCCCTCTACTGGATACTTCCTAGTGTCTATATTACAAAGAAAAACCACAGCTTCACACCCCACTTTATTTTCCTTTTTCTATAAGCAAATGTGAGAGATCCTTCTCAGTAATGTGACACAAATGTCTCAAGCAATATAGATTTAGGTGCCAGTTTTTTACAGTTATTGTCTGGGAATACCAGCTTCCCAGTGCCTAGAAACCTTGGGCCATGGGAAGTTGGAGCCCATCTGGCTGCAGGAGGAAACTCCAGATACCATGGGAAACTGAGCTGGGGTCAACTCTTCCTGGTGAGAGAATCCTTAGTCCTAAGTAGCTCATCCAGGCAATCAGTGAGCCCTCAGTATCGCTTTTGGACAGTGCTGCTCCTGAAATCACAGGTATCATCTGCTCTCTGCTTAACTCCTAGTCTGGATCTGAACTCCACTGGGAACAAAGATTTGGGAAAGAAACTTCAAGGAATTTAAAGTCTCTTGTGGGAAACTCTGGGCATAGTGCTGCTTTAGGACTAAGAGGTCAAGGTGCATTATAATAGAAGACCAGTTTTACCCCACTGCATGGGACTGTCCTGATAAACCATAAGCTCCTTGAGAATTGGCAGTTTTGGTTGCAACAGGAGATAGCAACTTTGTCATGGACAGCCTCATGAGGGGCATTCCCTTACAGCACATTGTATTATAAGAAAGAAACCTATCGAGATAATCTCAAGAAAAAAGGAAGGTTTATTGGAAGAATAGAATCTTTGGGAGGGGCTTAAGGAAGAGCTGAATAGGCAGAACTAGAGCAAGATGTAACAAGGGCAGCTCTGGAAACTCTTACAGAAGTATGTAGATCTTCATTCTGTGGCACTGTCATTCATGTGGTTGGGTTACTGCTGCTGTGTAACAAACTACCCCAAGCTGTGTGGGGGTGGGAACCCCACAACATTTTATTGTGCTTATGGATTCTAGGAGTCCACGCATAAGGGGAGTCACTTGTCCTTGACTCTTCATGTGTGGGGCCTCAGCTGGAAAGACTTGCATGGCTGGGTGCTAGAGGAGCCACTTTCAAGATAGCTTCTTCATATTCATACTTCTAGTACCTTGATGTAGGAATGGGCTTCATGGGTACTATTGGCCAGAGCGCCTACACATGGGCTCATTAGCATCCAGGCCAAAAGATAATCAGACTTTTTATATGACAATGCAATGTTTTGGGAGGAAGCATCCTAAGAGGGGATGTCCAAAGAATGGTCATTCCAGAATATCCAGGTAGAAGTTGCATGCCTTATTTTTTAAGAAAAGATTTGTTATTATTTTCTTATTATTTACTTAATTTTTTAAATGTTTATTTTGAGAGAGAGTGTGTGCACATGTATGCGTGGAAGCAGGGGAGGGAGGGAGGGAGGGAGGGAGGGAGAGAGAGAGAGAGAGAGAGAGAGAGAGAGAGAGAGAGAATATCCCAAGCAGGTTCCACACTATCAGCACAGAGTCCATCATGTGGCTCGATCTCACGAACTGTAAGATTGTGACCGAGCTGAAATCAAGAGTCAGATGCTTAAACCCATGAGCCACCCAGGTGCCCTACATGCCTTTTTTTACCTAGCCTGGAAGTCACTTCTGACAAATGCTATTGGCCAAGTAGTCAAAGGTCACTCAGATTCAATGAGGGAACAGAGACTCTACCTCTTCATGGTAAGGAACAGAGACTCTACCTCTTCATGGTAAGGCCATTTTTTTCTAAATTGTTACACTGGGCTACCAACTTCACTTTGTTCCTTGGTGAAATTCTTGAACTAGGGAATCTGATTGGCTTAGCTCATTATGTGGATCAGTTCCTCTGGTCCTGTCAGCTCTGGCAAAAAGGGCAGGCTTATATATTTAGTAGAACTTTTCTTCCCTGCCTCTGAAAAGGGGCAGGCTCTCTAAGAAGAGTTCGTGATTGAGAAGGAAATAATGAGATCTCTAGCATGGACGCTATCAGGAGTGGTAACCATCTTACTGCTTTCCACAAGCGGTTTGGGGAATAGAGGGAACCTGGGCCAGAGAGAAGAGCAAGCTTATGAGGTGACTGAAGCTCATGGGGGCACAGATTCTGTCAAGAGCATGACACTTAAATTATTTGTGTTTATTGACATCTATAAGAAAGTGAGGTCTGGAAGCATTCAGGCTAAGCCAGAAGTGAATAATACTAGAAAATCAACCTTGTTCTTGAAAGGAGAACAGATTTGACCTTGAGCAAAATCAAAGAATGATAGAACCACTTCACAGCTGCTACAGATTTCCGACTTTTAGAAGCAGACGTTAAATATCAGATTTTCTTGGCTTTTAGTGTGTCAGTCCCAGTCAGTAATTAACAACACTGAATGAAACATCTTTGTTGAGATTCTCAAGCTGCTTAACTGATCAGCCTAGCTTAGCTGAGCATCCTGGGGTAGTAAGCAAAGGGAAAATATGGTTCCAGTTTTGGTGTGTGTGTTACTAGAGCAGCCACTGAAAAGAATTAAAATGTTTTTTCATCTTCCTTTCTGCCTGGGAGAACTAATTCATGGGGAAGTTAAGTGACTTTCTCAGGGTCTCAGAACAACTTAGTAGAATAGAATAGCCAGTCTTTAACTACCAAAGCTTTCCTGAGAGCCACAATTTTATGCTCTACCAACCTACTTCCTCTGTTCAGATAGAATTTATAGTAGTAGTGCAGTTAGCTGAAGATGTCCGTATGATACTTTATGCTTGAGAAGAGGGCAAGGAATATCTGTGATTTCATAAATTAGCTCTGTGGCTCTCATGAGCAGCAGATTTTAAGGATAATCAGAACCTTTACTAGAAAAAATACTTGTTATGGAAATGAAGAAGGCATGGTTCTTTTGTAGAAAAGAGCAAACCAGACTTGGCTGATATAAAACCCAATGTGTCGATTAAAGGGAATGTTGTTACTTGTGTGAAGAAGAAGAAAGGAGGAGATAGACTGAAACAAACTGAACCATTGCTGAGGAAAGTCTGTCATCTGAAGAGTATGAGGACTTCAGGGCCTCATGTTGAAGTCCTGCTTTTCCTATCAATATTTCTTAATCCATTTAATTCTAATCTGTTTGCCACTCAGTTTTCCTTTTTTTTTCCTTTAATTTTTATAGCACCAACTCCTGTAGACCAACATGATGATTGCCCTGTAATAAGTTCCTCTAGAGTGGGAAGTCTTAGAGAAAAACAATTTAAGTATTTCTTTCCTCTCAGTTAATATCCTACAATAGTAATTCTCATCCTTGCAGAACCTACACTTTCTTTTTATAACAAATATTTTGTAACACTCAGTCTATCATCTTGAAATGAAATTCAGAAATTCATATGCATAATGTTAAAATTTAGTGAGATGCCCTGATGACATAAAGGGGGAGACAAAGGGAAAGTAATATATAATAAAATTATATGTATTTCAATCTGTAAATACTCAGGTACTAATACACAAGAAGTCATACTGGTCAGATGCCAACACTTAGATGCTTGTGGCACTTCCATAAATACAACAGCTGTGAATACAGACAGCTGCATTGGTTGGATTGTGGGTGGATTGTTTGGACAACTCAAATATAATAAGTGGTTCTGTTGTGGTGAACTGATTTTTCCAAGATGGACTAACTCTTTGTAAAGTTCTAAACAGAACAAAGTGCAAGCTCCTCTTCGTTTTCACAGCAGTTACATTCCTAGAAAATTCAGTGTATAGCAAAGCCATTCCAAAAATATTTTTTGTTAACATGCAAAGCAGAAGACCCCGGCTCATGTGGTCATTAACAGGTTTTTCACTTCTGTTATTTGAAAGTTGTGTGCAGTGTAGGAAAGTCTTTGTTTTGTAGGACTGGCCATTGTGTTATAGAACATCTAGTGTCACTGACCTTTGTGTGTGTGTGTGTGTGTGTGTGTGTGTGTGTGTGTGTGTGTGGAACCCACTGTCCCTATGACAACAAAAAATGCCCCCACAAATATTCACAATACCCCCATTTGGAACCAATGTTGTAGAGTCTGGAACAGAGGTGAAGAATTAAGTTTAGGTGAGTGATGTGAGTCTTCCTGAGTCCATTTGTAATGTCTTTGATTAATTTAGGGGGGGTTTAGGATGCTGAGAGCCACTGTTTCATTTTCAAATATTAGAACCTTAAGATCCTAGGATCTTCTCAGGAAAAGGAAGGGTTGTGATGGTTAAGATGGCATGCTCAGTTTATAGCTTTCACAAAACCATTAGAGCTTCATTTGAATCCCTAAGAAGGGTTTGGTCAGGGAAAGAAGACTCCAACTGCAGAAATGGTTCAAGCCTAAGCGACATCTTGAGGAACCTAGAAATAGGGTCAGTTATGTTTTGAGCAATAGTGTAACTGTCTTAGGAAATTTTAAAAATGTCCTTCTTCTAGGACTAATCTAGATCTATGGTAAGTGAATTAGAATCTCCTGAAGGTCACACTGTCTCATTTTCTGAGGAGTCCTGGAAACCTGGGCCTAATGTGTAGTCCCAAGGGCTGTAGCCTGTAAGAATGACCCACAGGAGGTGCCTGAACCACTCATGTAATAAAGAGAATCCAAAGTGCTTAACTAGAAATTGATGAGCAGCCTAATATCTATAAGTCTATACCACTTATCTCATTACGTCGCATTCTGTATATGTAGTTACACATACACATGTGCCTTTATAATAGATTTATGAAGAGAGCTTAATCTCCAGTTTCCCCTAAGTAATATAATAATAACTAATAATGACAACTAACAATTATTGAGCACTTCTATGTGCTAGATGCTATTACATGCATTTCATATGTTCCATTGTCTCAAGAGCCATAAATGGGAGGTATTATTTTTCACATGGGGACACTGAGGTACAAAGATGTTAAGGGACTCGCCTAAGGTTCTATAACTGGTAAGTAGCAAAGCCAGAATTTGAACCCAGGCAGTCTGTGTTTCTAGAACCCATCCTCTTCGCCATTATGCTACACGTTTTAATAAAGGATGTAGGTTGACAATTCATAATACACAAAGTGGTACTTCTTTAAATATCATCCTGCTCCCAGTCCTCATCAAGCTGAATGTTTGGAGGTGATGATGGTTAGAAAAAACTGGTAGTGCTGTTACAGCTTTATTCCCTAAGTGTCTACAGGAAATCCCTGTGTGTATTCCAGTGTAACCAGAGCACATGAACAGTATCTCTAAAACAGAAACAACTAGTGTAACCTTCACTCAGTTCATTAAAATTTGGGCCCAGGACTCTCCATTCCAACTGACAGACAGACGCTCAATTCTGACTCTATTAAGCAAAAACAAAACAAAACAAAAATGGAATCTGAAATTTACTGGGTCTGTAAGTGAAAAGTCCAGTATATACACTCAATTTAAAAATGGCTTGATCCAAGTCTCAAACGATATCAAAGCTATAACTCTCACTCCTTGTGCTCTGCTTTTCTTTGCTGTTAACCTTACTCTTGTCCACTGCAAATAGTTTCCTCCTAGAAGCCACAAAAGATGTTTGTTGTTTGCAATTCCAGAGGAAGAGAGGGACTCTTTTCCTGGTATCCACAGGGAAGATATTGATTGGCCAGTGTGGGTCACATGCTCATCTTTGACCCAAGAACTGGGCCAAGGAAGAAGAATTCTAATTGGCCAGCCTGAGCCATATGCTTATTTGCCTAATCCCTCAGCAGGAGGGTGGGCAGGAACTGGGGACCTCATGGCTTGGAAGATAGGTGGCTCCCCGGGGGAAAGCAATGCTGGACATTTAAAAATGACATGTCACTGCTTCGAGGACCCAAGGATCCAAGGAACCAGAAACTGACTGCTACTATTTCTGCATTGCCAGGCCATTGCATCTCCCAACTTGTAACTAAGTTGTTGATCCATGTACACTGTTTTTGTTTTTGCTTTGTTTTGCTTTTTGTTTTGTTTTGTATATGAGGATGTAGAATTGTAAACAGTACCTGGCAGAGGGTAATAGTTCACTAATTGCTAGCTGATGTTATATGCTCATAAGTAAAAATGATATTGTTGCTATTGCCTCGATAATGAATGTCTGACAAAAAAGCTTATTATAATGTATACTGGTCTCAGGTGATGCTTATCAGCAACTACATGAATTATAGAGCAAGACTTTCTAATCTAGATTGCTCTTGAGTTTGATAAATTATTTGATCTTCTGCAACAGAGTTGAGGAGGGGAAAAGGAAGTCAGATAAGAAAATATGGGAACTGAAGTAAAACTTTCATGCTAAAGAGGGTCAAAATGGAGGGGTGCCTGGGTGGCTCAGTCAGTTAAGTGCCTGACTTCAACTCATGTCATGATCTCATGGTTTGTGAGTTCGAGCCCAGCGTCAGGCTCTATGCTGACAGCTTGGAGCCTGGAGCCTGTTTCAGATTCTGTGTCTCTTTCTTTCTCTGCCCCTCTCCCACTCACTCTGTCTCTCTCTGTCTCAAAAATAAGTAAACATTAAAAAAAATTTTTTTATGAGGGTCAGAATGAAATGGTCACAAGGTGGCAAAAAAATTGTCTCTTGCCTGCCCTAGGTCCACCAATCGGAAAACATTGTCCTCCTAATGATTCTAAACCATTAGCATCACTCTGCCCACATTGGGTAACTTGGGGGAGCTTTGTAAAACTATAGCCCACAGGCCTTAACCCTGAAGACTGATTTGGTAAGTGGGGAGGGGCACAGATTCCTAGAGTAAGTCTAGTGGGCAGCTAAACATGAGAACTGCAATAATTAACCTCTGTAATTTATAGGGGAGTATATGCTATAGTAAGAACACAGAGCAACAGTTTGGGCACACCCAAGCTACAAAAACTGAACCTTCAAGTGGTGTCTGTGAACATACAGGTGTTCACATCTGCCCCTCTTTTTGATGACAGAGCCATTCTGGACTCTTAGCACAGCTAACAGGTCCTGCTTAGCTCCTCATTTTTCTCCCATCAAGGACTGATACACAGAACCTGTTCTTTCCTCCTCCATTCATGTCTTCCCCACCCCCCATTTTCCCCTTTTTCTTTCACTGCTCAGTTAATTTCGCTTTGAACAGTTTCTTTCTCATGCATATAGGCAAATTCATTCTGACACATTTTCTGGTCTCTTTTGCAAATCTTACTCAAGATTTATTTTGGGAGGAAAATATTATTCTGTTTATTCATGAATAATCACAACCTTAAATACAGTTAATAAATTATATTCATTTATTCAAAAAATAGTTATCGTGCACCTACTTTGTACCAGGCATGTTTCTGGGTACTAGGAATTAAACTGTGAATAAGCCAGACAAGTTCCCTGTCCTCATGAAGATTATAGGGTAGTGACAGAGACAAAATGATGAGCAAGTGACTGACTGATAGGATGCCAAATGGTGATAAGTGCTATGGAGAAAAATAAAACAGAATAAGAAACTAGAGCTTGGGGCACCTGGGTGGCTCAGTCGGTTAAGCATCCGACTTCAGCTCAGGTCATGATCTCACAGTCTGTGAGCTCGAGTCCCGCGTCGGGCTCTGTGCTGACAGCTCGGAGCCTGGAGCCTGCTTCAGATTCTGTGTCTCCCTCTCTCTGACCCTCCCCCGTTCGTGCTCTGTCTTTCTCTGTCTCAAAAATAAATAAACATAAAAAAAAAAAAAAGAAACTAGAGCTTGATTGATGGGGCATAAGAGGGACTGAGGTGAGTGAGCAAGCAAAGCTTCTGAACACAGGCCTGAATGAAGTGAAATGAGCCCTTCTAAGATCTCAGGAAGAGCCTCAGGCCAAGTGACCAGGAGACACTGAGGCAGGAATGTTTGGCCTATTCAAGGAATAACAGAATGAACAAGGCAATGGAGGTAGGGTATAAAATGAGAGAGATGAGGAGATTCATGAGACTTACTTCAAATGCTATTAAATGGTGGTATAAGATGAACAACAAAGGTTGACGATTGGATTTGGCAAAATAGAATTGTCGGTGCCCTCCACAAAAGCAGCTTTGTTGGCACTGTGAGAACAAAATCCTCTTTGAAGGGAGGTAAGCAAAAATTGTGGAAGGTGAAGAAGTGGAAATTTCAAGTAAAGACAAATTTTACTTGCAATTTGCTATGAAGATAAGCAAAGAAATGTGCCCGGAGCCAGGGGGTTTGTGGTATTTAGGCCGAGATTTTTTTAAGGTGAGAGAACTAACAACATACTGATAATCTAATGAATAATCCTCTAGAATGGTGAAAACAGCTGGTGTAGGAGAGAGAAGAATAAGAGAAAAGCTCTTGAGTAGGTGAGGGAGCCAGGAACAGGGAGGAAAGAAGGCAAGACATTTTTGGTTCTGTGGGTGAATAAATTGATCATGGGAAAACACCTCAGTTTTCTCTGATTGCATCTCTTTTCTAAGGAAAATAGTGGAGGTCATAGGTTGAAGAGTGAGAATAGGGGAAGTGGTTTGGGGGATTAGAGAAAATGTAGAAATATACAAAACAGTCAACTCAGACACTGAGAGATGAAATTCACTAGGAAAAAAGAATTTAAAAATGCAGTGATGAATGTTGCAAGATTGATGGTCAGAAACTTAAGGTGAGAATAATCAGGAAGATTGTGTTTATAGAGTGCATACCTGAAGTCAAAAGAGGATTTAACCAGATTTGGATATTTTCCATGCAAGGCAACAGAAGGAAGAGCAAGGGAGGAATTTCAGTGATGTACTACGTAAGAGAGATCATATGAGGATTTAAGGGGGGTGAAGGACAGTAAAAAAGTGGTAGAACTAATGGGTCATCCATTCTCTTGGGCTGAAGAATTCTTGGAGTCCAAGTGCTCGTGAGAGTGCTGTGGAAAGTTAGGAAGTAGTGATTGGAGAAAAAGATGCTTCAAGTAAAGATCTCTGAAGTAGTTCAAGGAACTAAGTGGCAAGGCTTCCAGTGGCTGGTCTGTGTGGATGGTGACAATGGCAGTGGTAGAGTGGTGCTAGTCCTTCCGTCCACCAGGAGAACAGTAGAGCAGATCTCCTCTGCAGATGCTTGAGAGGTGCTGGATGTTTATGGGATGGGAAGTGGTGTGGACACAGCACTGAAGAAGAAAGAGCTCTGCCCTGCCTTGGATCTTTTGGTATTAGGGGTGTGAGAGAAGACAGATACCACTTCAGAAGGATGCTCGAGAAGCAGTGCCCTTGGCTTAGAGCCAGGCTTCAGGTGGAGCAAGAGGTGAAGGCAATGGTCAAAAAAGAGTTTTGAGCATCAGGAGATTTTTCTGATAAGCAGTTCTGGTAGACATATTGGAAAAGTTGGAGGGGAATAGCAAAAGGGAGAAACAGGAAATGGGGGACACTTTAGCGAATGTATAAAGGTAAATTGGAATGAGTACTGGTAATGAGGCTTGGACTTTCCATGGTGACAGCATAAACAGGACATGCAAAAGGGTGAGTAATGATCTTTTAGAGGGACATGAGGGTAACCTCCTTTTAGGGATTGCTGTCTGGGCTAGAGACTGCTGACTGCCCACCCTAATATCATAGAACCTCTGATTTTTATTTGGACATTGCTGTCTAGAATAAAACAGTATTCCCCCAGCCTTCCTTGTAGCCAAATGGGGCCTTGTAGGACTTTGCATGATGGCTTGGATTCAGAGTCTAGGGCGGGTGTACCTGATTGCCAGGCCTGGGATATGTGCCAGTTGCTAGCTGTCAAGGGGGCTGAGAAACAGAGAGCTGGGCGATTTGCAATAGCATAAAGTCAAACAGTCTACATCCCCAACAATAGGGATAATTGGAGTAAGCTAAAGTTCAAAATAACCTGTAATATCCACCCATTGAGGATTAGTTAGAACAACTCCGGTGCTTCAAAATAGGGGATTAGATGGAAAAATGAAATGTCTAATAATTAGAATGACCTGAATTTACTCCAGCCTTATACATAAAAATTGAAAATGTGGGGGCACCTGGGTGGCTCAGTCGGTTGAATATTTGACTCTTGATTTCGGCTCAGGTCATGATCTCAGATTCATGGGATAGAGCCCCACTTAGAATTCTCTCCTTCTCTCTCTGCCCCCCTCTCTCTCCTTCTAAAATAATAATAATTAATAATAATAACAAATTAATTAATAAGGGTAAGCAAACATAATTGCCTTAAAATGAATTACAAAAACATTTAAAATAGAAAACATACCACAAACCCCATGCTTTACTTTTTAATGTCTTATTTATTATAAAAGCAATGGATGTTTATTGTAGAGAAATCAGAAAATACAGATAACCAAAAGTATATTAAAAATCCATAATGCTATTTAAGAGACAAATCCTACTTCCACCATAGTATGTATTTTTTGCCAGAATCCCTTTTCTATACATACATAATTATAGGTTATTATTTTCCGTAAAATGGAAATCATTCTGTACATGCTGTTTTGTAATTTACCATAATCTATTCAAGCCATGCACTAATTTTGGATATTTCAGTTATTCCAACTAATCCCTATCTATTGTGGGCCTTTAATTTGTTCTGACTAATTACTCATTTATTGTTAGACATTTAGGCTGCTGTAACTTTTCACTGTTGGCAACAGCAGGTGTAATTGGTCAAACATGAATTAGGAATGAGAGAACAGCAATAAATAAACCAATACAAAAAACTGTAAGTCTATTTAGGAGCTTCTCCTAACCAACCTCCACTTAACTGACTTGTCAGATTAACTGACAAGTTTCTGTCCCCATGTAAAACTGATGCTGACTGATGCCCATGGAAGCCGAACCCTCACGGAAGACAGCTGCTCCCCAGCATATACTTTGCTGGAATGTCAGCTCCACCAGGGCTAGAAGTTTTATGTGTTTTATTTAATGGTATATCCCAAGTGCTTTAGAACTGCTTGGCATTTATTGCATGACTGACTGAATGAACAAAAATAAGGAGAAATATATAAAAATTAAGAAGGTTCTGCTCGCAGGGTTTTTTTGTACTTGTCTTTAAAAGGATGACATTTTGTTCTGCTTAGAGAACCTGAAATTGGATATCTGAGGTCAGTGGTTCTCGAACTTTAGCACACATCAGAATCCCCTAGAGGTCTGGGCCCTTCCTTGGGATTTCTGATTCAATAAGTCTGGAGTAGGCTCTGAAAATCTGTGTTTCTGTCAAGTTCCCAAATGCTGCTGCTGCTGCTGCTGGTCCAGAGTCCACATTTTGAGAAGAACTGTTCCAGATCATACCTAATGGATGTGGTTTACGCAAAAAGATAATTCTGAACTTGGGTATCAGGCAAACTGGTACTGGAAGGAAGTTAAATTCTAAGTTCTGTTGTACTTAGAATTTGATCAGGTTGGGGAACCAGGCTTTAAAAATATGCAGGAATAAAGGAGGTGGCGTGTCAGAACAACAGCTAAAATATCATCACTGAAGTAATCCAGTAAGGTCTCTATTTTCCACAGTTTGTATTACCAAGTGCTAGACACGATTACTGCCATTGTTTCTCCTGAAAACTGACTGATACTACCATTACCTAAAAGAATTCTTGCCCATCCCTGCAATTTTTTATGCTTGGCTCTGGATTCAGAATCCAGTCCAGGAGACCTGATCGGCTAAGCCTTGCTCGTGTGCAGCATCCTGGCTGGCAAGGGAGACTGCAAGAGTGAGTGTCTGGGCTTTTCAGTTTCTGTAACAGGAATAGGACTCTGACTTCCCTTTTATTCAAAAGATGAGTATATTCCCAAATATGTTATATATCCACTGGAGATGATTTCTGAATTTTTGACCTTGACTGAAAGGGAGAATGATAATGTTGTTGGCAAAAATATGGATGCCAACAGGAGAAACCAGATTGGGAAAAGCTATTTGTTGTATTCTTTTATACATGTTGGTTATGGCTGTTTAGGTACATCATAGAAAATCTGGGCACTTCTAAGCAGTCATGTTGTCAGATGCCAAATGGGCTGGTTTGATGACTAACTCATCATCTGAAGGACAACATTAGGTCAAGCTTGAACAAGACCAACTCCAAGCCTTTGTAGCTGGTCTTATTCTGGATCTAAAATTCTCTTGATGGGATTTTTAAAAAGTCACATGGACAGGCAGGAAGCAAAAAAGCTGATATATTTTGCAGTTTTGTTTTTCTAGTATAGATTGCTTTTTCTCTTCTAGATTAAATAAGGACAGCCTATTACTAACAATCTCAAAATAAAATTGTGCATGTCCTAAAGACTTCACCAGGAATTAGAACAGCTAAGAACACAGGAAGCAGGATCCTAGTCTCATACACAAGGAAATAGGTTTGATGAGACAGTTTTTTTTTCATTTCAAGATTTTACTTAAATTCTAGTTAACATATAGTGTAATATTGGTCTCATTGATTCATCACTTACATATAACAGCCAGTGCTCATCACAGGTGCCCTTCTTAATATCCATCACCCATTTAGCCCATTCCCCCACCGACCCCCCTTCCAACAACCCTGTTTGATCTCTGTGGTTAAGAGTCTCTTATGGATTGCTTCCCTCTCCTTTTGTTTGCCTTTCCCCTATGTTCATCTGTTTTGTTTTTTAAATTCCACATATGAGTAAAATCATATGATATTTGTCTTTCTCTGACTGACTTATTTTACATAGCATAATACACTCTAGTTCCATCCACTTCATTGCAAGTGGTAAGATTTCATCCTCTTTTATGACTAATATTCCATTGTATATATACACCACATCTTCTTTATCCGTTCATCAGTCGATGGACATTTGGGTCTTTCCATAAGTTAGCTATTGTTGGTAATGCTGCTATAAACATTGGGGTGCATGTGCCCCTTCAAATCTGTACTTTTTTATTTATTTTTTATTTTTTTATTTTTTTAACGTTTATTTATTTTTGAGACAGACAGACAGAGCGTGAACAGGGGAGGGGCAGAGAGAGAGGGAGACACAGAACTGGAATCAGGCTCCAGACTCTGAGCAGTCAGCACAGAGCCCAACGCGGGGCTCGAACTCACGGACCATGAGATCATGACCTGAGCGAAGTCAGACGCTTAACCGACCGAGCCACCCAGGCGCCCCAAATCTGTACTTTTTTATATTTTGGGTAAATACCTTGTAATGCAGTTGCTGGATTGTAAGGTTCTTCTGTTTTTAACTTTTTGAGGAACCTCCATACTGTTTTTCAGACTGGCTGCACCAATTTGTATTCCCACCAACAGTGGAAGAAGGTTCGTCTTTCTCCACATCCTCATCAACATCTGTTATTTCCTGTGTTGTTAATATTAGTTGCTCTGAAAGGTGTGAGGTGATATCTCATTGTGGTTTTGATTTTCCCTGATTATGAGTAATGTTGAGCATCTTTTCATTTGTCTGTCTTCTTTGAAAAAATGTCTATTCATGTCTTCTGCCCATTTCTTAATTGGATTATTTGTTTTTCGGGTGAGTTGAGTTTGACAAGTTCTTTATAGATTTTAGGTAGTAACCCTTTATCAGATATGTCATTTGCGAATATCTTCTGTTCTGTAGGTTGCCTTTTAGTTTTGTTGATTGTTTCCTTTGCTGTGCATAAGCCTTTTATCTTGATGAAGTCCCAATAGTTCATTTTTGCTTTTGTTTCCCTTGCCTCTGGAGATGTGTCTAGTAAGAAGTTGCTGTAGCTGAGGTTAGAGGTTGCTGCCTATGTTCTCCTCTAGGATTTTGATGGTTTCCTATCTCTCATTTAGGTCTTTTCCATTTTGAATTTATTTTTGTGTATGATGTAAGAAAGGAGTCTAGTTTAATTCTTCTGCATGTCACCATCCAGTGTTCCCAAAACCATTTGTTGAAGAGACTGTTTTTTCCATTGGATATGCTTTCCTGCTTTGTTGAAGATTAGTTGACCATGTAGTTGTGGGTCCATTTCTGGGTTTTGCATTCTGTTTTATTGATCCATACTGTCTTGATGACTGTAACTGGGTAATATAGGTTGAAGTCCAGAATAGTGATACCTCCGGTTTTCTTTTCTTTTTCAAGATTGCTTTGGCAGGGTACCTACGTAGTCAGTTAAGCATCCAACTCTTGATTTCAACTCAGATCATGATCTCACCTTTTGTGAGTTCAAGCCCCACATCAGGCTTCTGCACTGGCAGCAAGGAACCTACTCGGGATTCTCTTTTTCACCCCCTCTCTGTCTCAAAATGAGTAATAATAATAATAATAATAATAATAAGGTTTCTTTGGCTATTCAGGGTCTTTTGTGGTTCCATACAAATTTTAAGATTGTTTGTTCTACCAGGCACCTGACTGCCTCAGTCAGTTGAGCATCTGACTTCAGTTCAGGTCATGATCTCATGGTTCATGAGTTCAAGCCCTACATTGAGCTCACTCCTGTGAACGCAGAGCCTGCTTCAGATTCTGTGTCCCCCTTTCTTTCTGTCCCTTCCCTGTTCACTCTCTCTCTGTCTCAAAAATAAATAAGCCTTAAAAAAAAAAAAAAGGTTGTTTGTTCTAGCTCTGTGAAAAATTCTGGCGGTATTTTGATAGGGATTGCATTAAATGTATAGATTTCTTTGGATAGTATAGACATTTTAGCAATATTTTTTCTTCCAATCCATGAGCATGTAATATTTTTCCATTTCTTTGTATCTTCTTCAATTTCCTTCATAAGTGTTCTGTAGCTTTCAGAGCACAAATCTTTTACCTCTTTGGTTAGGTTTATTCCTAAGTATTGTACGTTTTTTGGTGCAATTGTAAATGGGGTCAATTCCTTGATTTCTCTTTCTGTTGTATCATTATTAGTGTATAGAAATGCAACAGATTTTTGTCTCTTGATTTTGTATCCTGCAACTTTACTGAATTCTTGTATCAGTTCTAGCAATTTTTTGGTGGAGTCTTTCAGGCTTTTTAGAGTATCATGTCGTCTGCAAATAGTGAAAATTTTACTTCTTCCTTGCTTATTTGGATGCCTTTTATTTCTTTTTATTGTCCTCTTGCTGAGGCTAGCACTTTCAATACTATGTTAAATAAGAATGGTGAAAACAGACATCCCTTTCTTGTTCCTGACCATTGAGGAATGCTCTCGGCTTTTCCCCACTGAGGATGATATAAGCTGTGGGTCTTTCGAATATGGCCTTTATGATGTTGAGGTATGTTTCTTCTATCCCTTTGTTGAAGGTTTTTATTAAGAATTGCTGCTGTAGGGGCGCCTGGGTGGCGCAGTCGGTTAAGCGTCCGACTTCAGCCAGGTCACAATCTCGCAGTCCGTGAGTTCGAGCCCCGTGTCAGGCTCTGGGCTGATGGCTCAGAGCCTGGAGCCTGTTTCCGATTCTGTGTCTCCCTCTCTCTCTGCCCCTCCCCCGTTCATGCTCTGTCTCTCTCTGTCCCGAAAATAAATAAACGTTGAAAAAAAAAATTAAAAAAAGAATGGCTGCTGTATTTTGTCAGATGCTTTTTCTGCATCTATTGAGAGGATCATATGGTTCTTATCCTTTCTTTTATTAATATGGTGTATCACATTGATTGATTTGTGAATAATGAACCACACTTGCAGTCCAGGAATAAATCCCACTGATTGTGGTAAATAATTCTTTTTTAATGTACTGTTGGATTTGATTTGCCAGTATCTAGTTGAGAACTTCTGCATCCATGTTCATCAGGGATATTGGTGTATAATTCTCCTTTTTATTGGGATCTTTGTCTGGTTTTGGAATCAAGGTAATGCTGGCCTCGTAGAATGAGTTTGGAAGTTTTCCTTCCATTTATATTTTTTGGAACAGTTGAGAAGAATAGGTGATAACTCTTCTTTAAATGTTTGGCAGAATTCCCCTGTGAAGCCATCTGGCCCTGGACTTTTGTTTGTTAGAAGATTTTTGATTACTGATTCAATTTCTTTGCTGGTTATGCGTCTATTCAAATTTTCTATTTCTTCCTGTTTCAGTTTTGGCAGTTTATATGTTTTGAGGAATTTATCCATTTCTTCCAGATTGTTCAGTTTGTTGGCATTTAATTTTCATAATTCTCATAATTGTTTGTATTTCTGTGGTGTTGGTTGATATTTCTTTTTTCTCACTTGTGATCTTATTTGTTCATGTTCTTTCTCTTTTCTTCTTGATAAATCTGGCTAAGGGTACATCAATTTTATTAATTCCTTCAAAGAACCAGCTGCTAGTTTCATTGACCCATTCTACTGGTTTTTGTTTGTTTGTTTCTAAATCATTGATTTCTGCTCTAATCTTTATTATTTTCCTCCTTCTGCTGGCTTTAGGCTTCATTTGCCGTTTCTTCTAGCTCCTTTAGGTGTAAGGTTAGTTTGTGTAGTTGAGACTTTTCTTGCTTCTTGAAGTAGGCCTGTATTTCTATATATTCCCTTCTATGACAGCTTTTGCTGCATCCCTAAGGTTTTGGACTGTCATGTTTTCATTTTCATTTGCTTCCATGTATTTTTTCTTTTTTCTTTAATTTCCTGGTTAACCCATTCATTCTTTAGCAGGATGTGTTTAACCTTCATGTATTAGAGGTCTTTCCAAATTTTTTCTTGTGGTTGACTTCAAGTTTCATAGCATTGTGGTCAGAAAATATGCACGGTGTGATCTCAATCTTTTTGTCATTGTTGAGACCTGATTTGTACCCAGTATGTGATCTACTCTGGAGAATGTTTCATGTGTTCTTGAAGAGAATGTGTATTCTGTTGCTTTAGGATGAAATGTTCTGAATATATCTGTTAAGTCCATCTGGTCCAATGTGTCATTCAAAGCCATTGTTTCCTTGTTGATTTCTGCTTAGATGATCCATTGCTATATTGGGATGTTAAAGTCTCCAACTATTATTGTATTATTATCAATGAGTTTCTTTATCTTTATTATTAACTGATTTGCATATTTTGGTGTTTCAAGTTGGGGGCATAAATATTTACAATTGTTAGATGTTGTTGGATAGAACTCTTTGTTATGATATAGTTCCCTTCATCTCTTATTACAGTCTTTGGTTTAAAATCTAGTTTTCTGATATAAATATGGCTACTCTGGTTTTCTTTTGACATCCAATAGCATCATAAATGGCCCTCACTTTGAATCTGCTGATGTCTTTAGGTTTAAAATGAGTCTTTTGTAGGAAGTGTATAAATGAATCTTATTTTTTTTATCCATTCAGATACACTATGTCTTTTGATTGGGGCATTTAGTCCATTTATATTCAGAGTGATTATTGATAGATATGGATTTAGTTCCATTTTATTACCTGTAAAGTCACTGTTTCTGGAGAATAGAAAACTCTGTTTTCTCTGTTCCTTTCTAGTCTTCACTGCTTTTGGTCTTTCATTCTTTCTCAAAGAGTACCCTTTAATATTTCTTGCAGGGCTGGTTTAGTGGCTATGAACTTTTTTAGTTTTTGTTTGTCTGGGAAACTCTTTATCTCTTCTTCTGTTCTGAAATGCAGCCTTTCTGGATAAAGTATTCTTGGCTGAATATTTTTCCCAATCAGTGCATTGAATATATCATGGCACTCTCTTCTGACCTGCCAAGTTTCTGTGAATAGATCTACTGTTAATCTTATTTGTCTTCTTTGTCTTCTAGGTTAGGGATTTCTTTTCCCTCACTGCTTTCAAGATTTTGTTCCTTATCTCTGTATTTTGCAAATTTTACTATGATATATCTTGGAGTTGGCCTGCTTTCATTGATATTGATGGGAGTTCTATGTGCCTCCTAGATTTGGATGTTTGTTTCCTTTCCCATTAGGGAAATTTAAAGCTATCATTTGGTCAAATAAACCTTCTGCCCCTTTTTCCCTCTCTTCTGCCTCTGGGGCTGCTATGATATGAATGTTGTTATGCTTTATGGAGTCCCTGACTTCCCTAAGTTTACATTTATGGTCCAGTATTTTTCTTTCCCTCTTCTTTTCAGCTTCATTATTTTCCATAATTTTATCTTCCGGATCATTAATTTATTCCACTGCCTCTTCCATCCTTATGGTCATTACATCCAGTCACTTTCACATCTTGGTTATAGCATTTTTTATTTCAGCCTGACTAGTTTGTAGGTCTTTTATTTCTGTGGGAAGGGACTCCCTGGTGTCTTATTTGCTTTTCTCAAGCCCAGCTGGTGTCCTTATGATTGTTGTTTTAAATTCTGCTTCAGGCAGGGGCACCTGGGTGGCTTAGTCAGTTGAGCATCTGACTCTTGATTTTGACTCAGGTTATGATCCCAGGGTCATGGGATTGAGCCCCGTGTCATGTTTTGTGCTGAGCATGGAGCCTGCTAAAGATTCTCTCTCTCTCTCTCTCTCTCTCTCTCTCTCTCTCTCTCTCTTTCTCTTTCTCTTTCTCTTTCTCTCCCTCTGCCCCTCACCCCTGCTGGTGCTCCCTCTCTCCAAAAAATAAAATGGATAAGATAAGATAAGATAAGAGAAGATAAGAGAAGATAAGATAAATTCTGGTTCAGGCATATTTCTTACATCTGTCTTGTTAGATTTCTTTTGGGATGAATTCCTCTGTCTTGGCATTTTGTCTAGGTCTCTGTTTTCTTTTGTGTATTAGGAAAGCATGGTATGTTTCCTTCCCCTGAGAGTAATGACTATATTAAGAAAAAGTCATATACTGTCCAGGGCCAGGCACTTTAATAAGTGTTTCTGGTGTATGCTGTGTGCACTCTGTTGTGTTTTGGCTGCTCTTTCCCTCAGGTCAGCCCTCTGCAGAGTTTCTCCTTGCCTGCAGTGGGGAGTGTTTGGACCTTGTCCAGTGTGTGGCAAGTTTTAACTAAGTGTGCTCTGGTCTGCTTGTTAAAAGAGGCCTGATCCTATTTCCACTAGACCCACTAGACCTGAAGCTTTGAAACACTTTATTGTCAGTAGACTTGGTGCATGAAGGTGGGGGGTGGGGGTGGCGATGGGGGATGCTGTGCCGGTCTTCTGAGGGAGGGGCCTGCTGCTGCTCTGACTCTCAGGCACACCTGCCCTAGTAAAAAAAAATGCCTGCATAGTGCAAGGGGGTGGGGCTTGGTATAAGCAGCTGAAGCCTTACTGTGCCCACTGAAGTCCATCTGTGTTGATGAGTGAGGGTAAAAGTGGCATCAGCTGGCTCTCTTGTCCCCACAGAGGGGGGTTCACCTCTGGTGCTGTTCACAAAACCCTCACAGAAGAGTGAACAATCTCCCTTCATGTGTTCCACGCACCCCTCAGATCCCTGCCTTCATCCTGTCTGGGTCCAAGCTGTCTGCCCACCCAAAGATACAGAGCTCCTGTGTTTTATTTCAGGCCCCCAGATGGGTTTCAGAACTCCAAATTTTAGGGACCCGGTGTGGCGCAGACCCACACTGATCCTCTGTGGGAGGGTCTTGTAGCTGGTGCCAGTTTGTCCCAGAAGGGCAGTCACAGGAACAAGCAGGGGCTTGGAGTTCATGGTAAAGTAAAGCAAAAAGCAGGTGTCCAGATTAGCTACCCTCAGCAGGCCTCCCTGGTCATATGTTAATGTATGCGGCAGTGCAGTGGCACTCACCGGCTCTTTTGTCCCCTGAGAGGCAGTGCCTCAACTCCCAAATGAACTCCAAGAAGGGAAACTCACTTCCATTGCAACGGAGGAGATCCTCAGAGCACGCTTGTCCAGCCCAGGCCTCTACCCTTCTTCTCCACAGAAGCACTGCTGCACCAACAAGGCTCCACTCCGTCAATGGCACCGACTGACAAAACTTCACTTTCAGCTCCACTGCTTGTAATAGCTTGGGATAATCAGCCCCTCTCGTTTTCTTAGTCAGTGGTTTTCAATGGTTTGGGGGAAGTGTTTTTCTTGGGCAGTCCCTTGTGTGCTGCTTTCTCTCTCCCTTTTTCTCTCTGTTCTCTCTCCATGGTCAGAGCTCTCTCCCCTCCACAGCACCTGTGATTCTTTTCTCTCCCAAATTATGTCTCTGCACCTGTACCAGCCACGATGTGGCCTCTTTTCTCCCTCTGATTATGCAGTTTCTCTCAGTCCTCAGATTGATTTCTTGGGTATTCAGAATTATTTGATATTTGTCTAGCTGTGTTCAAAGGGTGAGGCAAGCATAGGGTCCCCCTACTACTCTGCCATCTTAATTCTTCCCATCTTGATGAGAAACTTGAGAAGAGTTTATCACAGAACCTATTTGGAAAGTATAATAGAAGAAAAGTGATATGTAACTAAGAGCTCCAATCATACAAATTACTTTGAAAATACAAGTAGCTTTTGCATTCAAGACAAATAACATTACTGGAAAAATTTCTCTCTGTTGGAAGACATTTCCGCATTCTACATTAAAACAGCTTAATGAAAGTGCCCCAAATTGTATTCAAATGACCAAAAACACCATACTTAGGCATAACAGGATTGATTGTCACCTGGGACTCACTATTCCAGTTGTTTACAACCAGCATCTGTTCTAATTGTTTAGCATCTGTGCCTTGCTGGTTGTTAATGTTTTTGTTTTCTCCCCTGCTAGAGTATGTATTTATGTGCCAACTAGCGAAAAGTATATGCAAATTAATAAAACAGGAACAAATCGTAAATATTGTTTAATCTGATGTGGCTCTTACTGTTATTCTTATGCTTTTCTCCCCTTCCCTCCCCCTTTTTTTAAAAAAGCAAATCATAGAGGTGACTTTGTTGTCACCTTCATTAGAGTCACAGAATTCTAAAGCACTTTCTTGAGGGAGATTTTTGACAGGCATCTTTGAAGAGGTGTCTGGGGAGACTTGGAACCCCTGAATGTCATTTTAGGAAATTGAGCAAGAATGAATAAATGTTCTGGAAGTATTAGCAAGAGTATGAGAAGTCTTTTCTTTAGTATAAATTTTTATAAAGCAAGAATAAATAGTGACCGTTGAGTTATATAACTAGAAAGGTGATCATTTGTAAAGCACTGTGACTGGAAAGTGATATGATCCCTATAAGCCTGGTCTACCTGAAAGTTATTTCATAATTGCATTTATTAATACTGAGTTACAAAGGTACATGGTCTTTTCAGTAAAGAACTTGACCTGGTAAGAGAATGGGTTTCAGTTTTTATGACTCCATTAAAAATATTTAAAAAAAGAAAAAGCGCCACTTGTGAAAGGAGCCATGTTTTCTCAGTAAAGCCACTCAAAATATGACATGTTTGCTAATTTCATGGCAAAACACATGCAGTTTTGGTGGAACATGGAGTAAAAGGTAAAAACCTAATAATAGCTTTAATTTTTTTTTTAGCACCTTCTATGTGCCTGCATTCATTTATGCATTCTAGATACAGTAACTCATTTAATCCTGATCGCCATCCTATGAGGAAGGAAGGAATAATTAATATGTCCATTTTTATTGATGAAGAGACCGAGGCACATAGAAAGGTAAAGTAACTTGCTCAAGACTACATTACTTATAAATGGCCAAGCAGGGCTCCTCCTGAGGACAGTCTCATTCCAGGGCCTAGAGTCTAGACACACAGCTTTATGCCATACTGTGTTGCATTTAGTTAAGCCATATTTCACTATCCTAGTCTATGACTCAAAATATACATTTTGAATCCAGATTATTGTGCCGTAGGCTCTGGCTGGCCTGAGGGAAATAATGTCTCAAGCCCCAGCTCTGCTTCCTGGGGTACTGCTTCCCATGTGCTCAGTGTTTTCTTTCCAGCCTCTCACCTTGCTACCATGCTTCTGCTACACTGTTAGGAGATTGCTGCTATGCCATGCATGATCATTTTGTGGATGCAACTGTTGTGATCCCCTAACTCTGACCTCAGGAAGGACTCAGCTTTCATCAGTTCCTCAGAGTTCAGTTGAAATCACCCAGTGATTTTCAAAGTCCTGCTCACATGCCCAGTACACAAAGCCATTATCTCAGTCTGAAGATTCTATAATCTGGGTCATTTTGCTTTGTTCAGGACTTCACCAAGGACAAAGTCTCTTATCTTTCACTTCCTAGAAGTGTCCTTTCCAGAATCAAGAGGGGATGTGCAGCCCAATTCTAATTGCAGCCCTTAAAATTGGAGTTTTATGGATTCAAGATCTTTTGTGTGTTTGTATTTAAATAGTTATTTGCAGGTATTTTTCCTTCCCAAGACTCTGAAGTACTCCAGAGCACCTTTGTATCCACAGAATCTAGCACATAATAGACATTTAGTAAATGTTTACTGTGTGAACAGATGATTGAATAAACAGGCCATAGAGAGGAACAGCTCTTTGGTACAGCAAATTGGTAGTGAAACATTCAAATATACATGTGCTTTGAGTAATTAGAGGTTAGAGGCCAGAACTTGGATAATAGGTGGGAGCTATACATGCAGACACTCAGATTTCCAATAAAAAATTCAAAGGTGAAGCTGTAATTCAAGGTGGGTCTGAAAGAGAGAAGCAGTGAAGGATGGGGAAGCAAGAGTGAGTGTGAAGGAACACAAGTAAAGTATGGGCGAATGTGTCTAACAAAGGAGCTAGAGAAGTATTATTCAGAGGGGCTCGAAGCAAGTCAAGAATGTGCACGCCTCAGAAACTAAAAAAGAAATGAATTTCAAAAAGTGACCAGTAAAAACAAACATATGACACAGATGACCAGTGAGCCGGGTCAGATATATAAAGCAAGTTGAAAAAAGCAAGGGACAGAAGGCCAGTGAATTTGGCAACAACAAAAAAGGTATTAGAGTCCTTTGAAAGTACATTTCCAGTGGAATAGTTTGTTTTTTCACATTTCTGACTTATTTATATTGATTGCATCGATTTTTAACAAAAGTGATTTCTCAATATGTAACCTTTTTTGTCATTTTCATAAGATTTTTTAAAGATATACTGGAGAAATCAGTTAGAAATAATCATTTGGGTTGATACCAGGTTCACTGGAATAATTCTAGAAATTTTTCCTCATGAGCACTATATAGAGAGTACATTCTTTTTTTTTTTTTTTTTTAATTTTAAATAAACTCTACGTCACACACGGGGCTTGAACTCATGACCCCAAGATCAAGAGTTGCATGCTCTACCAATTGAGCCAACTGGGTACCCACAAGAGTCTATTCTTTAATAGGTCACTGGATTTTTCTTTTTCTGCACTTTGCACAGCTCAGATACATCTGATTAAAACCTCTTTAACCCATCAGTGATGATGTTAAAGGCTATGCTGGGGGTTCTTGCAGGCAATAATACCACCATGATAAGATTATTGAAGAATTAATTTTACTTCCTAAGGATCAGGTGTATTTTAAACTCTTTCTAGGAATTTAATTTTAGGAACATGGCTTGAGTCTACTTCAAACTATTAAGATTTAAGTTTGTCTATAAGTAATTATAATTTCTCATTAAGTCTCATAACAACAGTTATTTGTTCCCCTCAGTTGTCATCTTTCTAAGAATCACAGACCAATTATTTTACCAATTCTAGAGCGTTCTATAGACTAGACTGCAAGAAAACACCCAAGAACTAAAAGGCTATAGTTTTAAAGCAAATAAAATCAGCTTTTCCCAATGATAGGAAAATATATAAAACTCTATACTATATGTTTATATATCAGGCCCAGCCATAAAAAAATCTTACTTATACACCCCCAGGCCTTTTTTTTCCCTCCCATCAAATATTATGAGGTGTCAGTGCCCTCAAGCTCACTTTCTTCTCCCTACTATTAGAATTTGGAATTGGAAAAAGATTTTTTATCAACCATTCATAATGGTGAATTTAACATGAACCCTTTCAAGGTATTTACATTTTAAGCATTTTTTCTAATTTATGTATTTATGTATTATTCACCCAATAAATATTTATTGAGCTTTCTGTGTGATACTAGTTTCTGTGAGAAATCAAAGGTGAATTAGATATGAAAGCTACCTTAAAATAGCATGAAATATGTGCAATTAACTATGATCTAAGATAAAAAATAGTGAGTAATACAGATTATCTAGAGTTTAGGGAAAAGAGAGGGCCATCTTATGCTCAGAGTGAGAAAGTGTTATGAAAAGAGCGGTGGTTGACAGGGTGACACAGCATAATGATTAAAAACAGGATCTGGAACCAGCCTTGCCTGTTCTAGATCCTACCTGTCACTTATGGAATGACCTTCGGCAAGTTACTCAGTTAGCTGTCTATGACTCCATTTCCTCATCTATGAAATGAAAATCATAGTAAATCATAGTATTTATCTATGTATCTCTTTTGAGCATTGAGTGATAACATGTAAAGCACTTAGAATATAAGTCTTCAACAAAGGATTTATTAGCTATGATTCTTTAAACTGGTCCTTGAAAGATAGGATACATAGGATTTAGACATGCAAAAATGAGTCAGAATAAAATGAATTTTGGAAGGAGCAAAGATGAAAGTGTAAAAAATTAAACCATAGAAGAAGTCTTAAAAGAAATATGAACAATTTTTACTTATAATCTCAGGGTAGGGAAGGTCTTCCTAGGTATGACTCCAGATCTAGAAGCTATAAATTAAAGGGTTAATAGGTTAACCATTAAAATAAAAAACTGCATAAAAAATACCATAAATTACACCAGTGTTTTATACAATCGAATACAGTTGACCAACAAAGATAAACTTAAGTATTAACTAACTGCTTATGTGATTATTTTTAAAAAGTAAACTTTAAACAAAAAACTGTAAATCTCCTAGAAGGAAACATAAGGGGAAATCTTCTTGACAACGGATTTGGAAATAATTTCTTGGATATGACACCAAAAGCATAGGCAGCAAAAGCAAAAACAGACAAATGGCTCTACATCAAACTTAAAAACTTCCACACATCAAAGGGAACAACAAATAGAAAGAGAAGGCAACCTACAGAATGGGAGAAGATAATTGCAAATCATATATCTAATAAGGAATTAATATCCAATATACAAAGACCGATTCTTTTTTTTTTTTCACGTTTATTTATTTTTGAGACAGAGAGAGACAGAGCATGAACGGGGGAGGGGCAGAGAGAGAGGGAGACACAGAACCGGAATCAGGCTCCAGACTCTGAGCCATCAGCCCAGAGCCCGACGCGGGGCTCGAACTCACGGAACGTGAGATCATGACCTGAGCTGAAGTCAGACGCTTAACTGACTACGCCACCCAGGCGCCCCACAAAGACCAATTCTAATAACAACAACACCTGATTTTAAAATGTGCAAGAGACCTAAATAGACATTTCTCCAAAGAAGGTATGTAAGTGGTGAAAAAGCAAATGAAAAGATGTTTAGTATCACTAGTCATTAGGGAAGTACAAATCAAAACAATAATATCATCTCACATACATTAGGATAGCCACTATAAACAACTAAACAAAAACCCAGAAAATAACAAGTGTTTGTGAAGATATAGAAAAATTGGAACTCTTGTGTATTGTTGGACCTCTTGTGCAATGTAAAATGGTGTAGCTATTAGGGAAAACAGAATGGAGGTTCCTCAAAAAAACAAAAAATGCAGGGGTACCTGGGTAGCTCAGTTGATTAAGTGTCTGACTCTTGGTTTCTGCTCAGGTCATGATCTCCTGGTTTGTGAGTTTGAGACCCACGTTGGGCTCTGCCCTGACAGAATGGAGCCTGCTGGGGATTTTCTCTCCCTTTCTCTCTCTCTGTCTCTCTGCCCCTCCCCTGCTTGCACTTTCTCTCTGTCTCTCAAAAAAATAAACTTTAAAAAATGCAGTTACCCAATGGCTCCAGTAATCCCATTTCTGGATCTGTATCCCAAAGAACTGAAAGCAGCCTCTCAAGGACGTATTTGCACAACCAGGTCCATTACAGCATTATTTACAGTAACCTGGAGGTAGCGGTAGCCCAGATGTCCATCGGCAGATGAATGTATAAAGAAAATATGGCATAAACATACAATATTCAGCCTTTAAAAAGAAGGAATTCCCATCACATGCTGTAATATGGATGAACCTTGAAGACATTATGCTGAGTGAAATAAACCAGTCACAAAAGGAAAAATACAGTATGATTCCACTACATGAGATATCTATAATGGTCAAATTTGTGGGGGAAGAAAGGTAGAATGGTGGTTGTAAGAGGCTAGGGACAGGGGAAATGGACAGTTGTTTGATGGGTATAGAGTTTCAGTTATGCAAATGAAAAAAATTCTAGAGATCTGTTACACAACAATTTGAATATAGTAAATACTACTGAAAGGTACACTTAAAAATGATTAAGATGGTAAATTTTAGAGTATATGTTTACCACAATTAAAATTTTTTAAAAATTTAAGTAAACTTTGAGTAATTCTGAAGACAAAGTGGAAAAAACATTGTTTTTAAATGATCAGCTTTCTCCAAAATCCTATTTTTTTCCCCTTCGCTCTGGTTTTGAAGCTTTTATGCCGTATAACATGTTCTGAAATCCCACCATCTCCACTGTTACTCCTTTGCTTTTGCCATTAGGAAAATGTGCCCCTTCTAATAATTTCTCTTACCATCCCAGTTATTCATTCATTTAATATTTATTGAGCATATATGATGTGCTAGGTGTTGTTTCAGTAGTAGAGATTTAGCAGTGAAGAAAACAGAATCCTTACAGCCCTAGACTTCTAATGGGGGAGACAGATAATAAACAACAAGTAAATATATAGTATGTCAGATGGTGTTAAGGGCTTTAGAGAAAATAGAGTGAGCTGGAAAGGAATGCCAGGGCATAAGAGGAATGCTACTACATACAATGTAATCAAGGGAAGCCTCACATAGAAGGTGACAATTGAGCAAGTATATCTGAAGTAAATGAAGGAATATGAATGTTACATATCTGAGGTAAGACTGTTCCATGTAGAGGGACCATTGAAGGCAAAGGCCCAGAGGCAGGAATAGCTTGTTGAGTTTGGGGAAGAGCAAGAAATCCAGTGGAGCTTGAGGAGAGTGAGCAAGGAGGAAGGAATAGAGATTAGATCAGAGAAGTTGGGGACAGGGCATTAACTTTGTGGGCCATTATATAGACTTAATTTTTACTGTGAGATGGGAACCATTGGAGGATGCTGACCAGAGGAGGGATGCTCTTAGTTAGATGGTCTCTTTGACACCTGGGTAGATAAGACTGTAGGAGGGAGAAGAGGGAGGCAGAGAGGCAAATCAGGAGAAAAACGGTGGTGGCGAGACCAATGAGACCAAACAGTAATAGCAGTAGTAGCAGAGGTGTGAGAAGTATATTGGGTATATTGTGAAGGTAGAGCCAGTGGGAATTCTAATGGTTTGCATGTAAAGTGTGAGAGAAAGAACAATCAAGGATGACTCCAAGTTTTTTGGCCCAAGCTGCTATCAGGATGGAGTTACTGTATTCTGAGGGAATACTACAAGAGGAACATGTTTGCTGGGATAATATCAGGATATTAGTTTGGGACATGTGAAGTCTGAGATGCTAAATTAGGTCAAGTAGGTAACTGAATACTTGAGTCTACAGTTCAGTGGAAAGATCAGGGTTGAAAATAAAAGTCTAGAAATAACCAGCAGAGAGTTGATATTTCAAGCCATTAGACTGCATGAGACCAACTAAGGGAGTATGTATTTGAGGAAGAGTTCTGTGGACTGAGCCCTAGGGTGCCCTACTCAGGGTGGGACAAATGAGGAAGAAGCTTCAGAGGATGAAGAGCAGCCAGGGTGGCGGGAGGCAGCTATCTCCAAAAAAAAAAAAAAATCCCTTTGCAAGGGACTCTGATTAATACCTATATATATATATACACACACACACACACACACACACATATATATAATACCTATAAATATTATAAAAAATATAAATACCTACAAAGTACTACAGTACTTTATCAGTTACCAGCATGATCTGTACTTCCGGTTACATAGATGGTGTTGATCTTGGATTAGTCTTCAATGGCCCAGTGTTTTCCCCATAGGTCCTTTTTTGTTTCTCTTTCCTTTTGGAATGGAACATTTACTATTATGTAAGCACATGTACGGAAAGTTAAGAAAACTTTATCCAGAAGTTAAAAAAAAAAATACAGGACTACATATTACCCATACTATTTAGAGATACAGTATTTGGCGTTTTGTTTTTTCGTAATAGGATGCAAATCAACTCCCATCATCACACTGAAAATAATGTTTTGAGATCCCAGTCCAACTAGATTTGTAACCTAACCTCTGTTCTCATTCATCCCCCACCCTTCAGAGCACCCTGTTAAAATGCAGTGTAAGAACCTATTGATTTCACTTATTATTCTACCTCCCTCCCTTGCCTCTGGCCACAAATTAGTATGAGTCAGAAAAGGTGGTGAGATAAAAAGGCTATATATAGTCTGTCCTTTTCTATTCTTTCCAAAACCTTTTTTTTTTTTTAACTAGAAGGTGACAAAAGCCAAGCTCAAAACCAGCTGCAAGCTGTGTGTCCTATAGTCACTCGAAGTCCTTTATACTTTAAAAGCAAACACTGTGACCTGCTATACCCAATTAGTTAAACACAGGAAGCAATACTTGCTATGATTTACCTGTTCCTCAAAGTACATTGTAAAAGATACTAAAATTCAGTGTGTCACTTAACAGAAGTAACTGTTTCTAACACTGACTCCAAAACGTAAAATATTCATGTTGTTTTTATGTCCCTGTTGTCTAAATTAAGGAACAAGGAATTGACACTATCAGCTCATAAAGCCAAACAATATCACTTTCTTTTTCCAAGGCAAGAGTTTTAATTGTACAGTAGTAGAAAGTAGCATAAGCAGTAACTTTTTAGATGTCTCCCTCCTTGCCTTCATCTTTTGGTTGAGGATGTTTGGGGGTTACATTATATAATCTCCAAGCCACTGACTTCTACTGCTTATGGAGCAAAATGAGTATGCCTGAGTTTTGTGCTGGCATCTCCACTTCCGTATTTAAGGAGCTGGCAAACAAGAGAGCTGCTATCCAGGAAAAGGTCACGGTTGTAAATCAAGGAGCACTGAGTCTAAGTGCGTGTGGGAGGAGATGTAGTTGGTAGGAGAGGTGTAAGGGAGAAATGGAGAAAATTGTTAATAAATTCTCTAACTCTTCCCCACCCCGACACACACAAGAGCATCATAATATGTGTTTTATTTGGATATATTCTATTTTTTAATTAATCATGCACTATGGGGTGCCTGGATGGCTCTGTCGGTTGAGCAAATGACTCTTGATTTCAGCTCAGGTCACGATCCTAGGGTCATGGGATTGAGCCCCATGTCAGGCTCTACACTGAGCATGGGGACTGCCTAAGACTCTCTTCTCTCTCTCTTTCTCTCCCTCCCTCCCTTTGTTCATCCCTGCTTGCTTGCAGGCTCTCTCTCTAAATTTAAAAGAAAAAAAGAAATCATGCACTATATTGGGTTCCATTTTCCAGATTTTGGCATTTTGGCCCTAGAATCCCATTGCAGACCTGGTCTCATTTGTGAGATAATGCTGGTGATATCCTGCTTTCATGTCAGTGCTTCCAGACTAGCTGGAAAGCTAAGTAGTTATTTACAGGGTACCGCAGTGAAATTAACAGTGGACTGAAATATGGCTGTGCCACAGTTATGTGCAAGTTCTTCATAAAACATCACTGCCGGAACCTGGAGATAATGCAGTTGTAGAAAAACAATTTATCAAGTGTGATCTGAAATCCTAAAGGGGATTTTCCAGCAGATGTGTTCTGTTAATACTGGTGCTGACCGAGTTGATCATAAGATGCGAGCTGCATCTCAAAACTGGTCATTATTTATATCCTTTAGCTTCTTTCACTAATTAAATCCCTTGAGTTATCTCTGACACCAACCACCTGGGACCAGTCTCCAGACAAAGGCTTTCTTGTGGCATGCAGCTGAGCCAGGTCTGGACCCTTCTGTTCCATGTCAGAATATATATTTTAGCTCTGATTCTTTTTGTCCAACTGGATTCAGGCATTTTCTGGTTGGTCTGCTTTATTTCTTCAGCAAGAATCAGTTTACCAGACTAGCTGCTGTTTAGACTGACTAATTAAAACCTGCTCAGTGTGAGTGCGGGCAGCCTCCAAGCCAAATACTGCCCTGCACAGAATTGGAGTGCCATTTTTATTCATTAGAACAGATGGGCATTGTGAGTTACCCCCAGCCAATCTGACCCCAGTGTTTGCATTGTAATTGCATGCCCTTATGAAAGTATATCCCCATTTGAAAAGAGTCTTCCAGTCTTTGGGGAATCCTATGGAAAGGAGAGATGTGACCTGCGTGTTCCTGAGAACAGATGAGGAACTGCTTCATGAAGGAAAACTATTACTTTATCATGTCCCTGTCAGAGAAGTAAGGCATAGTACAAATAGGTTGTGATAGGAGAGAGAAATAAAAGGTTGAGTAGAGGACACATGCGAGGCCACTAGTAAGCTTGTGAAGAGCAGCTTTACTAATTCTCAATTTTATTTAGAGTGGTCCCTATTTATAATATGTCCATGATTTGGAAACTTTCTGAGAGGTTATCTAGTCAATGAGTCTTTAAGAGAACAGCATATGCTCATGGATTGGGTATTCATTTGGAGGGGAAGATTCTGTTTTCTAATTTCTTAGAAGATGATATTTGGAATGTTGTCTGAACCAAACACAATTCACTTTTTTTTCTTTTTATTTATGCTGGTCTTGCCAGATCATAAAAGAGCTTGTTTGCAATATTTCAACCGGTATTTCTAGCTAGAAATGAATAGATTTATAGAATGTGTCATTATTTTTAAAGTAGAACTGTGAGTGGAGGTGATTCAAAGCCTTCGTTTTTGCATGTGACTCCTTAGAAAGAGGGAGTTGAGGGTGTGAGTCGAGTTATCTTAAGGAACATGGTCAAATTCTTCCCTCAGTGATCCCAAGTTAAAGAACATTTTTTGAATCATTGTCATGGTGAAAACTGAAGAGGAAAGGGAATGTCACAGAATACAATAAACTGCAAGTTGTCGGAACTGTAAGTAGTTTTAAGGGAGATTAGATATAGAACAGTGCTGCATTTTTCTTTTTAGCCCAATTATGGAATCTGAACATCTTGAGTCAACTGATTATGCTGATTGGCTCTTCACTAGCAGTTTCATTTCTTCGCCAATTTTCCTATTCTCCAAAGACCTTCAGGGGTCTAGCACATTGTTTAATGGCCTGCCTGCATTTTGGTGTTCTATTGAAGGTCCATTGGATTCCATCTTCATAAGTAAATGCCAATCTCAGAAGTAAGTGCCCATTATGCTTATTGTATTACAATTTTACTAAGCCCAGAATTGTCATGGGAGGTTGAAAACATTTCAGTGGTCAAAGAGAGAGGGTAATTAGCTCATTTAAATCCTCTTCCCTGTTCCATTCTGTCCTTGGAGCAAAGGTGCCAGCCTGTCTTTATAAGAATAAATGGGGCATATAGCCTGGCATTATTTAATTCAGCTATCAATCTTAAAAGAAACTGAGCAGATTATAAACCAAATCAAATTTGCATGCAGACTGTGTGTCAATGTGTTTGTGTCCTCATATACATTAAGTACTGGCAACCCCATTTTCTGTAGCAGTTCGTCAGGAAGGGCCATCTTTATAGAAGAATGCTCCATGGTACATCACAAATACAGGATTTGCAGTGACACACAAAAGACCATGACGAGTCAATTTTTAAGAGTGCTCTTTTCATTTTACAAGTAAATTGGCTCTAAAGAATTTTTCAAGTAGAAATTTTCAAATATATTTTGTTTATTCAATAGTAATAATATCAAGTGGTTTGCCTATCTGGTCTTATTTTTCTTTTAACATGAAAGGTAGCATAGATATTTTTATAAATGAAATTCAAATATTATTGCTCTGGGCTTTTTTAAAAATTTGGATTTAAGGTACCATATTATGTAAGATGTCAAGCTACATTTGATGACAACATTTCATTAGTTTAGGAGTAGTTTTAATTAGCATTTTAATGAACTTGAATTGTATCTTTTTAAAAAGGAATTTTGTAGAGTTTTAGGAGTGTGAATATTTTTCTAGTATTGCAAATATTTATTACACACTGTCTATTATAAAACTGATATAAAATTTAAATCCAAGAATAATATTTCCAAAATATACAACAATAGAAAAAATTAAGAAAACAAAGATTCTTATTATTGTAAGAAGCTGGTGACAAGACAAAGCAAAGCTGCACATTCTCCAATGTATGTTTCTTGGGACTCAGGTATTCCAGGTATTCTAGGCTAAAAAACATTTGGGGTATGTTTCACACCATAGCTCTTCTTGGGATCTACCATTTGACAATACGTTCAAGGATCTATAAAGACCAATAGTTTAACTGGTTTAACTTTGATAACTTGGTATTTCCCATACTTACTAAAGCATGAACCCTTTTACTGAGTAACCCCAGCTAAATCGGTACTCCATGGAAACCACTTTAGGAAACTCTGAAGTAGAAGATACGATTATTTGATGAACTCAGTCATTGATTATCAGTTTTAGATAATAACTATATATGATGCTGAAACTCTCAATCCAAAATCAAACCTTTTTGATAATTCTGGTTTGTTTTTTTAACTACTAAGTTCTAGATACTTTTTGGTGAAGTAAATAGCTAGTTTTTAAATATTACAAACATATGGAAATTGATTTAAAATTTTTTTTCAACGTTTTTATTTATTTTTGGGACAGAGAGAGACAGAGCATGAACGGGGAGGGGCAGAGAGAGAGGGAGACACAGAATCGGAAACAGGCTCCAGGCTCCGAGCCATCAGCCCAGAGCCTGACGTGGAAATTGATTTAGAAGTAAAACAGAATCAAAGCACCATTTAGTGGTAAGAGATTTGTATATAGAACAAATTCATGAGTAAGTAAATTTGAATAGGTTTGTATTTTCTGCCATTGCTGTATCATCAGTCTGCTCATACTTGCTGAGTGTCTACTGTGTGACATACATCCACTAGGACCACAGTGACACATTAGCAAGATGATGTCTCAGAGAGTACATTGACCTTATCCTCTAAAATGTTAAAAAAAAAACTAATCATAAGAAACAAACAAACAAAAAACAAGCCATTTCATGACTCAGTTTTTTACTCTAATATATTCTAGCCCTTAAAAATATTTGAACATGTGCTTAAGTCCTGAACTCTCATGTAGTCAGATTTGCTCTTTATTTATTGCTTCAGGAGGACATCTAAGATAATACTGCCTTCAATGATTTCAATGATTATGATTTTAATCAATTATGATTTCAATAATCATAATTGAAAAATAAGACATAGGAAATAGTCAAGTAGCAATCAAAATAACAGCTTTATTTTTTCTTTAAAGTTTATTTATGTTGAGAGAGAGAGAGAGAGAGAGAGATCGATCCCAAGCAGGCTCTGCTGACATCGTGGAGACCAACACAGGGCTTGAGCTCCAGAACCGTGAGATCATGACCTGAGCCAAAATTGAGAATCAAACATTTAACCGACTGAGTTGCACGGGCGTGCCAAAATAACAGCTTTATTTTGATAGAGCTGATTGAGGAACCTGATTTTAACATGAGCTGGCATTTCAGAGAAGAGGAAATAGGAATATACCTTAAAAAAATGCTCAACCTCACTACTAGTCAGGCAATAACAAATTAAAATCACCATGAGACACCATCTTATCCACATCAGATTAGCAAAAATTAAAAAGTCAGCAATTGTAAATATTGCTGAGGATGTGGACTGACAGAATCACTTTGGAAAACAATTTGGCATAATCTAGTAAAGTTGAAACTGCATATGCCATGACTCAACAGATTCATCCCTAAGTATATTTCTTAGAGAAGTGTATATATTTATTTGTATCAGAAAACATGTGCATCAATATTCATAATCACTTGCTTATAATTCAAAACAAATTGGAAATAAAAATATTGATCACCAGGAAAATGGGTAAATAAAAAAACATGGTATATACAAAGAATGGAATACTATACATCAGTGAAAGGTGAATGAATTACAGCCATATATGTCAACATAGATACATATCAAGAATATACTAGATGAAAAGAGTAAGTTGAAGAATACACACAATTTTGTAAAGTTAAAACATGACAAAATGAAACAATACACTGCTTAGAGAACCATCCATGTATGATTAAACAATAAAGAAAAGCAAGGGACTGATAAATGTCTGTTCGGGGTGGAAAGGAGCAGGGTAAGGTCAGAAAAGAGAATACTGAAGGCTTCCTACTCATCCTGACATGCTACCTTAGCCGTAATCCACATACTGTACTGGTTTTGCATAGTAATCAGGTTGCCTTTCACTATTTTGGTGCTTAATTGGTGTTTTTATTAGATCTGGGTATCCTTGATAAGATTAAAAGGGGTTTTCTTTTGTTGATGTGGAGAGAGGAGTTTCAAGCCCCACAACTGCCCAGAATCCCATGACTCTAGTTTCCCATTTACCTGGAGTTCTTTCATAAATAACTTTGTGGATTCCTCACCCACAGAAGTCAGAGAAAACCTCTTTTAATGACTAATAATAAAATTCAGGACCAACCACAAGGGGATAATCTGTACCTTTTCCTATCAAAGTGATGAATGAGTCAGCCCTCCTCTGACACTTGCCTCCTGTGGCAGTCAGAGCTCTAAGATGGCCCCCAAGATTCCAGCCTCTTGGTAAACACACCCTCTTTGCTTCATTCTTCTTTCTCTTTTAAAAAAAAAAATGTTGGTTTATTCATTTGAGAGAGAGAGTGCGTGAGCCGGGGGGAGGGACAGGGAGAGAGGGAGACAGAATCCTGAGTGGGCTCTGTGCTGCCAGCACAATACAGGACTCAAACTCACAAACCATGAGATCATGACCTGAGTTGAAATCAAGAGTCTGATGCTTAACCTGCTTAACTAACTGAGACCCCAAGGCACCCCATGATCCTTCCTTGTTAAGTGTGGAGGGGCCAGGGAATATGCTAGGCTTGTGGTTGGATTGGGTTGTTATATGATCACGTTGATGGGGCAGTCATCCCATGATATTGTTATACAAGATTATTGCCCCTGCTGGCTTTAAAGCTGCTGTGTTATAAGGAGAGGGACCTCCTGCCAACAGACAACAAGAAAATGGCATCAGCCCTACAACTTCAAGGAACTGAATTCTGTCACCAACCTGAATGAGCTTGGTCCAGATGAGAACCGCAGCTCTGCTGACACCTTGATTGCACTCTTGATTGCCCTTTACTGGGCAGAGGACCCAGTAAAGCTGTGCGCAGACCCTTGGGACCCAAAGAAATTA
This sequence comes from Herpailurus yagouaroundi, assembly GCF_014898765.1. Lineage (NCBI taxonomy): Eukaryota > Metazoa > Chordata > Mammalia > Carnivora > Felidae > Herpailurus > Herpailurus yagouaroundi. The sequence goes on from NW_024412400.1 coordinate 55,251,049, forward strand.
TGCAATGATAGATTTGTGTTGTTTTAAGCTGCCGAATTTGCACAAGTTGTGACACAGCAACAGAAAATGACTACACTCCCTATTCTTGTTTCTAACTGCCAAAAAGTCTGAGCTGTCAACCTGGTCTGGCCCTCCTTTCTTTCCTTTCCCTCACATTTTCATAAAGCTATCAATTTCTGGGGGCAGGCCAATGCCGATATCCTCCTCTTTCATCATGAAGAAGAAAGAAGACTGCCACAGTTTAAAGCCTGCATTCCAGACAGTCCTCCCTCCAACTTCTTCCCAAGATACACCCTCACCATGTGCCAGCAACAGGCTGCCAAGACTGTGACACTGTCACTAGACAACACAAGTCAAGCTTCCTTCCTCCCAACCCCACCCCTCCCGGCCTCCCTTCCCTTCCTTCCTTCCTTCCTTCCTTCCTTCCTTCCTTCCTTCCTTCCTTCCTTCCTTTATCCTTCCCTCCTTTCCTTCCTCCTTCCCTTCTTCCTTTCTTCCTCCTTCCCTTCTTCCTTCCTCCCTTCCTCCCTTCCTTCCTTCCTTCCTTCCTTCCTT
>NW_024412400.1:55251703-55252041 GCF_014898765.1 Herpailurus yagouaroundi
CTTCCTTCCTTCCTTCCTTCCTCCTTCCCTTCCTTCCTTCCTCCTTCTTCCTTCCCTTCTTCCTTCCTTCCTTCCTTCCTTCCTCCTTCCCTTCTTTCCTTCCTCCTTCCCTTCCTCCCTCCCTTCCTTCCTTCCTTCCTTCCTTCCTTCCTTCCTTCCTTCCCTTCCTTCTTCCTTCCCTTCCTTCCTTCCTCCTTCCCTTCCTTCCTTCCTCCTTCCCTTCCTTCCTTCCTCCTTCCCTTCCTTCCTTCCTCCTTGCCTTCCTTCCTTCCTCCTTCCCTTCTTCCTTCCTCCTTCCCTTCTTCCTTCCTTCCTTCCTTCCTTCCTTCCTTCCTTCC
>NW_024412400.1:55252141-55252281 GCF_014898765.1 Herpailurus yagouaroundi
CTTCCTTCCTTCCTTCCTTCCTTCCTTCCTTCCTTCCTTCCTTCCCTTCCTTCTTCCTTCCCTTCCTTCCTCCTTCCCTTCCTTCCTTCCTCCTTCCCTTCCTTCCTTCCTTCCTTCCTTCCTTCCTTCCTTCCTTCCTC
>NW_024412400.1:55252291-55374791 GCF_014898765.1 Herpailurus yagouaroundi
TTTTTTGAGCATCAGCTGTGCTGTTTCCCTCCCATGCTTGCAGAAATAAAGAAAATATCATCTTTTTCTTTAAGGAGTTCACTATTTAACGGTAGAGACAAATGAGCCCACGGTGATTGCTCTGCTTTCTCTGCTCTTGGACAAGCAGCCAAAGAGTGGGAGGGAGAAGAAGGTAATTATGCTGGAATCTCCTCTTTCCCCTGTTGTCACAATGCCCACTGTCTCCTTCCTCTCATACGCACTTATTAGCAGCCTGTATAAATAAAGTCTTTGGTCTCAGTAGAGATTGAGTCTCTGTTTAAATCACTACATTCGTGTCCAGAAATGGTAGGTGCTTTTAAACTGATTTGTGAACCATTACATGGAAGGAAGGCAGGAAGTAGAGGAAGCAGATTTGGATTTTAGGCCTCCATTCCCCTAGAAGTTTGAGCCGGGCCATGGAGATCTTCTGTGCTTTGTCAAAGTATGGAGTTTGTCCTAATAATCAGTTGAATATGATTTCAGAAATGTCTTCCTGAAACATTAAAAGTGGCAAGATTACAAAATAACCATTTGTCAGCAATGCTTGTAGCAGCTTCTGTGGCGGACACTTTCGGAGTTTTACACTTGCACTACTTCTACCTAGAAGTGGCCGTGTTAAACAGGATGTTGATAATCAGCTTTTATAACAGGTTCTCTAGATGTCTGCCCTGTACCTAGGCGATTTTAACCAGAGACAAAATTAGATGAATATGATGAAAATACGTTACCACCAAAAACATGCTTAGGTTTTTTTAAGTGAAAATAGGGTCCTATCAAAATCCCTGGGTCCCAGTTGAGGAACAGCAAGCCCGGAGCTAAGCAAACTTAAACATTTCTTCTACTCTTCTAAATACCAAACCCATGTTCAATTGCTTATAGGTAGCATTTCTAAAGAGCCTTTTTAAAAATATATAAAAACAGCTATAGAAGAGAGCTTAGTTTGGGCTTTTGGCTCAAGGACTGGTTTTTATTGCTGTCCTTTTACCAATGTTCAGAAATCAATTGCTTGATGTCTCTGTGGGGTGAACATTCAGAAGATGAAGAGGCCCCCAAAGGCATTCTATTATCTGGGAATTAGTTTTCCTGACCGTGCTATGTAAGATCTCATATGAAAGTTCCACTTCTGTGGAGCCTTTCATTTCATTTCACAGTGATCATACTGCTATCCAAGCTTTAATTATAGACACTGTTACTAATGTTGCAATCCTCTGCATTCTTCTTCTCTGTTTGACTTAAATTGGGTAAATGGGGTCATGTTCTGCCATACACGCAGAAACTAGAATGGAGGGGAGAGAGAGAGGTAGCCCCTGCACAAGACATACAGTCCAAGTGGTCAATGTAAACAGCCACAGAAAGATGCAGTAATGAAAGATAACTCATCACAGACTCACAGCAGGGGTGCTTAGATTCTCATGCAATTATTGCTTCTACCGGATTTCGTTTTCTAAAGGAACAAATACAGTGTCTGACTTTTGCTTCTTAGCCAGGATTATTCAGGGCCTCAGGAGATGCCTTGAAGTATACCTGCTTGTTTTTCAATATATCTCTGAAACAGCTTTACTGATAAAATAATTCACAGGCCATAAAATTTATGCCTTTGAAGAATGCAGTTCAGTGGTTTGTGTTCTATTCAGAGTTATGTAACCATCACCACTACTTACGTTTAGAATATTTTCATCGCCCACAGAAGAAACCTCATACCCTTTAACAGTCGTTCCCTATTCCTCCACCTCCATACCCTCCAGCCCTAAGTAACCACGAAACTACTTTCTATCAGTATAGGTTTGCTTATTCTGGACATTTCATGTAAATGGAATCATACAATATGTGATCTCTTGTGGCCAGTTTCTTTCATTCAGCATGTTCTCAAGGTTTATCCGTGTCATAGCATCTATCACTACTACATTCCTTCTCATAGCTGAATAATATTCCATTATACAGATATGCCACATTTTGTTTATCCATACATCAATTGATGGACCGTTAGATTATTTCCATTTTTTGGCTATTGTGACAAATATATAGTATGTACAAGTTTTTGTGTAGATATGTTGTTCATTTCTCTTGGGTATATACCTAGGAGTGTAATTGCTGAGCCTTATAACTCTGTGTATAGCTTTTTCAGGAACTGCCAAGTTGTTTTCCAAAATGGCTTCATCATTTCATATTCCACCAGCAATGTATGAGGGTTCCAGTTTCTTCACATCCTTGCCAAAAGGTGTTATTATCTATTTAATTTTCTCCATCATACTAGCTGTGAAGTGGTATCTCACTGTGCATTTGCATTTCCCAAATGACTAATGATGTTGAGCATCATTCTATGTTTATTGACCACTTGTACATCCTTGGAGAAATGTCTGTACCCTTTGCCTTTTTTGAAGTTGGGTTTATCTTTTTATTGTTGAGTTGTAAGTATGCTTTATGTATTTAAGGTACAAATCCTTATCAGATCTACAATTTGCAAATATTTTTCTCCCATTCTGTGGGTGGTCTTTTCCTTTTTTGATGATGTCCTTTGAAGCACAACAGTTTTTAATTTTAACGAAGCCTGATTTATTCATTGGTTTTGCTCTCAGTGTTATATCTAAGAACCATTGCATAACACAGGGTCACAAAGCTTTAGCTCTATGTTTTCTTCTAAGAGTTTCATAGCCTTAGTTCTTACATTTAGGTCTATGATCCATTTTAAATTAATTTTTGTATATTGTGTGAGGTAAGGATCAATGTGGATTCATCCCTTTTGCCTGTGGTTATCCAGTTGTCCCACCATCATTTGTTGAACAGACTGTTCTTGCCCCATTAAATTATCTTGGCACCCTTGTCAAAAATTAATTGACCATAGGGGCGCCTGGGTGGCGCAGTCGGTTAAGCGTCTGACTTCAGCCAGGTCACGATCTCGCGGTCCGTGAGTTCGAGCCCCGCGTCAGGCTCTGGGCTGATGGCTCAGAGCCTGGAGCCTGTTTCCGATTCTGTGTCTCCCTCTCTCTCTGCCCCTCCCCCGTTCATGCTCTGTCTCTCTCTGTCCCAAAAATAAATAAACGTTGAAAAAAAAATTATAAAAAAAAAATTGACCATAGATGTAAGGGTTTGATTTTTATTCTAATTTATATTCCATTGTTAGTTCCATCTTTATGGCAATATCACATTGTTTTTATACAAAGCTTTGTAATAAGTTTTGAAATTGGGAAGTCCAAGTTTTCCACCTTGCCTATTTTTTAAGATGGCATTGGCTATTCTGAATACTTTGCATTACCATATGAATTTTAAGAGCAGCTTGTTAATTTCTTCCCCCCCCCCCCCCCAAACAGTTATGATTTTGACAGGGATTGGGTTGAATCTATAGATCAATTTGGGGAATATTGCCATCTTAACAATGTTAAGTTTTCTAATCCATGAACACAGAATTCCTTGCATTTATTTAAGATGTTTTAAAATTTCTTTTAACAGAGTTTTGTAGCTTTCAGTGCACAAGTCTTATGCTTCTTTTGTTCAATATATTGCTTCATATTTTACCTTTTTTGAAAAAAAAATTTAAGTAAGCTCTGTGCCCAGTGTGGGGCTTGAACTGATGACCCCAAGATCAAGAGTCACATGCTCGACAGGCACCCCTGTGTTTTACCTTTTTAATGATATTATATGTGGAATTATTTTCTTAATTTAATTTTCAGGTTGTTCATTGCTAGTGTTTAAAAGTAGTATGTTCTTGCAATCTGTGCAGCTCATTTATTCTAATATTTGTTCTGTTGTGTGTGTGTGGTTTCTTTTGGATTTTCTTTATGCAAAATCATTTTATTTATGTTGCCTTTCCTCTCTGGATGCCTTTTATTTTGTTTTCTTGCCTAATTACCCTGGCTAGAAGCTTCAGTACAATGCTGAATAGAAGTAGCAGGAGTGGACATCTTTGTCTGGTTCTTTAATTAGAGAGGAAGCATTCAGTCTCTGAACATTAAATATGATGTTAGCTCTATTTTTGGTAGATGTTCTTTACCTGGTTGAGCAAATTCTCTTCTATTCATAGTTTGTGGGTATTTTTATATGAATAGGTACTGGATTTTGTCAAGTGCTTTTTGTGAGTCTATTGAGATGATCATGTGGTTTTTGTCTTTTATTCTCTTAAGATGGTGTGTTACATTGATTGATTTTCATATGATGAATCAATCTTGCATTCCTGGGATGAATTACTCTTGAGCATGGTGTATAATACTATTTCTATGTTCCTGGATTTTGTTTGATAGTATTTTTTTTAACATTTATTTATTTTTGAGACAGAGAGAAACAGAGCATGAATGGGGGAGGGTCAGAGAGAGAGGGAGACACAGAATCTGAAACAGGCTCCAGGCTCTGAGCAGTCAGCACAGAGCCCGACGCGGGGCTTGAACTCACGGACCGCGAGATCATGACCTAAGCCGAAGTCGGACGCTTAACCAACTGAGCCACCCAGGCGCCCCAGTTTGCTAGTATTTTTTAAGGGTTTCTGTACTATTTTCATAAGAGATACGAGATGCTGGTCTGTGGTTTTCTTGTGATGTCTTTGTCTGGTTTTGTTATCAGGGTAACAATAGTCTCATAGAATGAATTGGAAGTGTTCCCTCTTCTTCTGTTTTTTGGAAGAGTTTGTGAAGGATTGGTATTAATTCTTCTTTTCGTGTTTGGTAGAATTTATCAGTGAATCCATCTGAACTTGGGGTTTCTTTGTGAGAATTTTTTGATTACCAATTCCATCTCTTTATTTGCTCTAGGTCTACTCAAAGTCCTATTTCTTCTCCAGTTAGTTTAGGTAGTTTGTGTTTTTATAGAAGTATATTCATTCCATCCAGGGTATCTGGTACCAGGGTAACTTTTGACATACAGTTGTTCATAGTATTCCCTTAGAATTCTTTTTATTTCTGTAAGGTTGTTATTTATCCCTTTTTTCATTCCTGGTTATAGTAATTTGAGTCTTTTCTCTTCCTTTCTTCATTTATCTGGCTAAAGTTCTATCAATTTTGGTGATCTTTTCAAAGAATCAACATTAGTTTTTCTTGATTTTTCTCTATTAGTTTTTTATTCCCTATTTTTGCTCTAATCTTTATTATTTCCTTTCTTTTGGGTTTAGTCTGTACCTCTCTTTACAGTTTCTCAGAGTGGAAACAGGTGTTTCATTTTCATTCGTCTCAAAGTATGTTCTAATTTCCCTTGAGATTTCTTCTTTGATCCACGGGTTATTTAGCATTATGTTCATTACTTTTTATATATTGTTGAATTTCCCAAATTTATACCTGCTATAGATCTAATTTCATTCCTTTGTGGTCAAAGAACATACTTTGTATGATCCCACTTTTAAATTTATTGACATTCGTTTTATGATCTAACATATGGTCTATCCTGGAGAATGTTCTATATGCAGTTGATGAGAATGTTCATTGTGCTGTTGTTGGGTGGCCTATTCTATAGATGTCTGTTAGATCTTGTGATTTATAGTGTTGTTCAATTCTTTCTGTTTCCCTGTTTATCTTCTGCCTAGTTGGTCTATTCATCATTGAAAGTGAGGTTTTGAAGTCTCCATCTGTTATTATTGTCTATTTCTCCCTTCAGTTGTGTCAGTTTTGCTTTATGCTTTGAAGAGCTCTGTTGTTACATGCATATATGTTTATAATTGTATCTCCCTGATGGATTCACCCTTTTATTATACTGAAATAATCCTTTATGTCTCTAGTAATAATTTTTGTGTGAAGTCTATTTTGTCTAATATTAGTATTGCTACTTCAGTTCTCTTTTGGTTCTCTGTATGGTATACTATTTCCCCCTTTTCACGTTCAACCTGTTTGTGTCTTTCAAGTATTTCCTAGACAGCATATAGTTGGATCATTTTTCAAATCCATTCTACCAATCCATGCCTTTTGATTAGAGTCTTTATGTTTAATGTAATTTCTGATAAGGCAGAATTTATGTTTGCCATTTGGTATTTGTCTTCTGTGTGTCATGTCCTTTTGTCCCTCCATATTTTTCATTATTGTGTTCTTTCACATTAATTGGATATTTGCTCTTTTAATTCCATTCTTGTTTCTTTTACTAAATTTTCTGAGTTTCTTTGTGAGTAATTCCTTTGGAGATTAGTATTAATATCTTAAAAGTATCTAGTCTATTTTAATTACAACTTAATTTCAACTTTATACAAAAACTTTGCTTTAATAAAGCTCCATTCCCTCCCCTATTCTCTATGCTGTTGTTGTCAAATTACATGCTTATACATTATAACCCCATCAACACAGTTTTATCAATATTGCTTTATGCAGCTGTCTTTTAAATTAAAGGAGAAAAAAAGTTACAAACAGAAATACATTTATATTGTCCATTATATTTACCTATAAATATAGGTTTCTTGGCCTTTTGGCTAAGATCAAGTGTATTATATTTACCTATTTAGTTATCTTTTTTTAGTGTTTTCCATTTATTTGTGTGGATTCAAATTACTATCTTCTATCCTTTCATTTCAGCCTAAAGGGTTTCCTTTAGTATTTTTTGTTTGTTAAGGGTTTCAAATGACAGATTTTCTCGGTTTTTCTTTATCTGGGAATATCTTAATTCCTTCTTCATTTTGAAGGATGGTTTTGATGATTGTAGAATTCTTGGTGACAGTCTTCTTCTTCCAGCATTTTGAGCATGTCATCCCACTGCCTTCTGACCCCCATGGTTTCAGATGAGAAATCAGTTGTTAGTCTCTTTGAAAACCTTTTGTACAGGATGAGTCATTTTTCTCTTACTGCTGTCAAGATTTTCTTTGCTCTTTGGCTTTCCACAATTTGATCATGTGTCGTGATCACTTTTATTTTATCCTACTTATATTTTGTTGGGCTTTTAGGATGTGTACGTTAATGTTTTAAATAAAATTTGGTAAGTTTTTGGCCATTATTTCTTCCAGTATTCTTTCTGTCTTTTTATCCTTTCTCTGCTTCAGGGACTCATATTATGCATACTTTGTTACACGTAATGTTCCACAGGTCTCTGAGGCTCTATTAACTTTTTCATCAAACATTTTCTTTCTGTTTTTTTAGACTGGATAATCCCAGTTGACCTATTCGCAAGTTTCATTTCATTCACTGTACTTACCACTCAAGAAATTCTCTCTGCCTCTCTCTGTCTCCATGTATACATATACACATATTTCTATCTCTTTAAATTTTTTTTTTAATGTTTATTTATTTTTGAGACAGAGAGAGACAGAGTATGAACAGGGGAGGGGCAGAGAGAGAGGGAGACACAGAATCTGAAACAGGCTCCAGGCTCTGAGCTGTCAGCACAGAGCCCGACGTGGGGCTCAAACTCACGGACCATGAGATCATGACCTGAGCCGAAGTCGGACGCTTAACCGACCAAGCCACCCAGGCGCCCCTCTATCTCTTTATTGATATTCTTTATCAGTGAGATACCATTTTCATACTTTAATTCTTTTTTAAAATTTCAGTATAGTTACTATACAGTACTATACAGTGTTATATTAACTTCAGGGCTGTGGGCATAGAGGGAGGTGTCAATGTTGACTCCCAGGTCTCTGGATTTGGATTAATGTTGATGCCATTCTCTGATTTAGGCCACATGAATGAAGAAGCAAGTTAAAACAAAGAAATATGTGTGTGTGTGTGTGTGTATGTATTTTTTAAATGTTTATTCATTTTTGAGAGAGAAAAAGAGACAGAGCATGAGCAGGGTAGGGACAGAGAGAAAGAGAAACACAGAATCTGAAGCAGGCTCCAGGCTCTAAGCTATTAGCACAGAGTCCAATGCAGGTCTCGAACCCACAAACCGTGTAAGATCATGACCTGAGCCAAAGTCGGACGCTTCACCTACTGAGCCACCTAGGCACCCTGAAATGTTTTTATATGTTTATTGAGTTTGAGGTCCCTATGGGATAACAGAATGCAAAGTCCTGATAGGCTGGACACTCAGGCTAGCAGTACAGATTTGTCAGACAGAAGTATACGGATGGGGTGGTATGGACAGATTTGGCAGACAGAAGGTGTGGATGTGGGTAAGGGGATCCTAGCAAGTAGAGCAGAAGACAGGGCACCAAGGACAGAACCCTGGGGAGCAAGTGGAGGAAGAAATTTCTACAAAGTAGTCTGTAAAAAGGCACTGAACGGAGATAAAGGAGAAATGGGAAGAGGAGGGGCTCAGAAATCCAAGAGAAATTCAGCTCCAAGTCAGTTCAGAGAGGGGCTGGATTAGCATCATCTGTTGCTGTTTGCAGCCACACTGCAAAGCAGAATGTGATAACCATTCCTTTTCCTACCATCCTTCCCAGATCAGTAAACAGGGCTACATGACATCAAAGACAAAAAGGTCCTCCCAGATGGCAGAGAGGAGAGGGCAATTAGGAGAGGATACCCTAGCCCTGAGGCAGTCATTAATAGAAATTTACCAGGATGCTGACAGAATGCCAGTGTGCATGCCCTATAAAATTTTAATTGGTGAGACTGTACTCCTTAACACACAAGTCCATGTAATGGCAGTAATCTTGATGAACTCTGTTCAGTTTGGGTTCAGGGAGGTCATAGGTACTAATAGGTCTAATTCATCACACTTGGTGGATATGTGGTTTTATATTACACTCTTGGTGCCATTAAACACTTACAGTGATCATAATGCTTATTGGTTTTCTCATCTCAACTCTCTTGTCAGAGCTGGCACATACACAAACAAAAACCCTAACTATGTAGTCCGAGGGCAGCTTGTATGTGAAAGGGCAGATGTGGATTTGAAGTCACACACATAGGGAAATAGCACTTACCGAGTCTCATTATGCCCAATATGTCATAGGTTGCCTCATTTTACCCTCTCGAGTCCCCTCTGAGGTACCCGTGGGAAAGAGCCGCACTTAGTGAACAAATGAGGAAGTTGAGTCATACAACTAATAGGTATGGAGCTAAGACTTGAAACCCTTGCCCATCTCACGCCAGAGCTCATAGTATTTCCATTAGTGATGTCAAAATGGAATCCTATTAAATTGACCTACATGCCTTATAAGCATGTCCTAAAGCTTAAATAAGCTATATGTGAAAGCACTTGTAAACTTTGGAAAGAAAGCTGTATGCAGGCAGGATATTTTTAATTTTGACCATTAACCTTAGAGGTAGTATCTGAGGGTATAAAAGATGCCTCTAAATAATCTCTAAAACTACATTCTTATTAGTCCTCCCCCTCCCAAAAGAGAATTTTAATATATTACCATTTTTTCTTAACTTTGCTGTTTCTCTCCACTCTAGGAACTTTTTTTTTTTTTTTAACATTTATTTATTTTTTGCGAGACAGAGAGAGACAGAGCATGAGCAGGGGAGGGGCAGAGAGAGAAGGGTCACAGATTCTGAAGCAGGCTCCAGGCTCTGAGCTGTCAGCACAGAGCCTGACGCAGGGCTCAAACTCACTAACAGCAGGATCATGACCTGAGCTGAAGTCCAATGCTTATCTGACTGAGCTACCCAGGTGCCCCCAGGAGATCACTTTTATACACACCACTTTGTGGTAGCCATCTTCTCCTCTCCCCTCATCCTTAATACACATACCCCATGGAAATGCTTCCTTTCCTTGCGATTCTGCTAGGACATAGAACAGTACTGGCAGGAGGAACTAAAGAGAGCAAGCCATTAATCTCTCTGGTAGGTGGCTGTTTTATAAAAGATATAATTTGATTATATTCCTGATATCAGGATCTTTTCCCTGGCCTCACTTCCACATACCCTATGGTCTCCCTGAGATCCTGAAAAAAACATAGAGAAAGGCTGGCCCATGGAAGCTGGGGACATTTTCTTTTTTTTCTTTTTTTTCAGGGCTCTGGCTGCTTGTTGTTTATTTTCCACTTGGATCAAGGCACACGGTTACAGGGTATTAGGAAGGCTGGCACATTGCTTGGATAGTAAAGAACGGTGTTCTCTCAACTTCCTTTTTGGCCTTTTGCTGTTTTGATATATAGGTATCTGCTGTTTGCAGCAGCCTGCTTAGTCTCTGGGAAGGGAGGGGACAGGCCACCCCTGATAGCCTAGCACTTACTGAAGCCTGGTGGTGGCCACTCAGGATTGGGGCCCGGTGTTGGCTTTGCCAGGCTGACCACTGGGCTGCTTCCTTGAAGGTAGCCAGCCAAGCCACAGGTGATGATGCCACTGGAGGCCTGGGGAGAGCCTAAGTGTTCTGGGGACTCTAGTCCAACTCCAGCTCCAGCCATGAATGGGAGAGTGGACTTGCCGGAAAGGAAGTTTGCCCACCAGTGACCGGGGTTGGCCTTGGGGAGACCAGGGTGGTGAGGGATGGCTTCCCCAGGTTACTGTGCACTTCCTCAGGAGCTGTGACTGGAAGTTGAACCCAGGCACACCGGTCATAGTCATGGGTGGCCACGAATGAGCCGCTGGAGGGGATGGCTTCCAGGCTGTCGCTTGTGGGCTGGTGGAAACCTGGGTGCACGATCACAGGTGGTGGGGACGGGGATGCTAGGCCACGGGGCTCATTTGCAGAGGAGACCACGGAAGGCCACTTCTTAACATGCCACACTCCACAGCCGGGTGCATGCAGGGAATTTTTCTTGACCCCATGCTTGCCCGTACCATGGGAGCACACCGTGAGCTCAGACAAAATCCTACAGGTTCTCTCCTGTTTTCCGTTTTATAGTAACCTGTCTGTCATTTCCCAGGCAGCAGTCTCCTGTCATCACAACAGTCACATCTATTATCAAGGGAGGCAGAAGGGGGAATTTGAGTATTTAGAGAACCACTTCTAGGCTTCTAGATGTGGGGTTAAACTTCCAACACTTTTGCTTCCAAAAGTGATTTTCAAAGTTTTCCCTGTGTACAGTATCCATAATTCAAAATCCTAAGTTACATGAAATAAGAGAGAGGTGGTCCCTAGTGTACCTACTATATTCTAATCACAACACAGATTATAGAAACAACCACCCCTGAGCCAAAAAGGACAATTTACAGAGGTCCTTCCTTTGGTATAATCCACCAGACCTTAGAAGAGGCATTGCGTGTCAGACAAGACTTCGAAGTAAGAGAACACAAGGAGAAAGAAATCTTAGTAAAGTAAGCTTCACCCTAAAGACTACTCCCCATCATCCTTCCTGAAATAGGGACTTGAAATGATTCACCCTCCTTCTGTTTCATTACTTTTGCAAGCTGCCACCAAGACCAGATGATGGCTAATGTCCAGCAGAAATCCAGACAGGTCAGAAGTTTGTATTTCTGAGAAGAACAAAGGAGAATCAAATGTCCTTTATCTGTCTGAGCAGGCAAGAAGTCAGGTGCAGTTAAGGCAGAAAGTTGAGGAAGACACCACAGATGCAAGCTGGTAGTAGGGATTGTGGTGGCCTTATAGTGACCTGGAAAGAAAACCACAGAGAACAATCATTGAGCAACAACTATGTACCAGAAAATTTCATGGGTCTTGTTATACATTGCAGAAACCAAGAGACATTAGGTCATTTTTCTGAGGTCATCTAGCTAGACCATGAAGCCAGGTTGTATGACCTAAAGCTCGCATTCTTTCATTTCCTGTTGAATCCCAAACAGCTTTTCTGTAGAGGCCACAAGAGTGTGAAATAGGGCAACAAAGGTATATTATTGCCATCTTCCTCTGCCTGGGAGAAAAAAGCAGAAGAGAAATCACAGTCTAATAGAGCTGACTTTTCTACATTTTTGTCTCCCCCTCACCTCCCATTTTTCCCCAACTCATTTTATTCCAGGGCTTGAACACAAGAGGCCAAATGTAATAGTATATCCTTTTAGGGGCACCTGGGTGGCTCAGTCGGTTGAGCATTCACAATCAAGCATTGTCTGATTTTGGTTCAGGTCACATTCTCACAGTTCATGGGATCAAGCCCCAAGTCAGGCTCTGTGCTGACAGCACAGAGCCTGCTTGGGATTCTCTGTCTCTCCCTGTCTGCCCCTCCCCTACACATACATCTCTCTCTCTCCCTCTCTCTCTCTCTCTCTCTCTCTCAAAATAAACTTTTAAAAAAAGTACTTTCTTTTAATAATATCAATATATTTAATTCAATGGCTTAAGTGGAGTGAGTTCCTTTTCCTATAAGTAATGAAATTGCCTCCATTCTATCCTGCTAGGATTGTACATTCATTTCAGTGTTTCGAAGAGAGATCCTACCCTCACCTTGGTTCATTTTTCCATCACCTAATAGGTCACCCCTGAGTAACTTATGGACATCCAAAGTGACTTAAAAATTTATTACAAGGGCTATCCTTACACATATATAGAGTGTATCAGAGCATCACCTACCTGATATACTTTGAAAAGCACAAGAAGGGGCGCCTGGGTGGCTTGGTCGGTTAAGCGTCCGACTTTGGCTCAGGTCATGATCTCGCGGTCCGTGAGTTCGAGCCCCGCGTCGGGCTCTGTGCTGACCGCTCAGAGCCTGGAGCCTGTTTCAGATTCTGTGTCTCCCTCTCTCTCTGCCCCTCCCCTGTTCATGCTCTGTCTCTCTCTGTCTCAAAAATAAATAAACGTTAAAAAAAAAATTAAAAAAAAGAAAAGCACAAGAAAAACTTCCTTACCCAAATATATATCTCCTTGTAGCATATGACATTCCCTGATATCTTGTCATTACCGATTCCTGACTTCATGTTACTAGATCAAGTTGCTGTTATTTGGTCTTCACCTAACACCTAGGATTCTCAAACCAAAGTCATAAGAATCCTAATGGAGGGAATAGAGGTAGAGAGGGAATGGGTAGAAGTAGGAGATTTTGGAGGCTTGAAGCATTACCTGTGAAGACAAGACACAAGTAGAGTGCCTCAATAGACCCTAGGTGCCAGGGGATGGGGTTGGGGCCCCACCACCACCCTCAGAGAGCAGATAAAGTATGAGATCTTTTGAGATAAAATTAGACCATCTCACAGTTTTGCTTGAGTTTGGTTCTGCTTACTGAATAGGTAAGTAACCTAAGCAAAAGGAAGTGGAAGGCAATGCAGGAAGCTCTCAAACCTGATGTGAAACATGTAGAGTTTTCATGGTTTATGTGGTACAGGGCCCCTTGGTTAAAAGAGGAAAGAGCTAATTTTGAGAGAAGTAGCCATTGTTCTTGAGTGTCTAGAAAGTGATTTTGACTTGTCTTCAGAAATGCTCAGGGCTTTGTCTCATTGTTTGCAGGGAAGATACTTACAGTTCCTTTTTTTTGTTGATATTGGAAATACTTGCTAATGAATAAATGAATAAATAGATGAATAAAAATATAAATAAATGAATAAAAATAGGAGATACAAGATTAAAATGATATAAATGGGAGAAATACAGAGTTAAAACCCTACGTCAGAATGATTGGCTTATTTCCCAACTAAAGAAAATCATGACACGTGAGAGTATAAGTGGTTTCCTGCTGCAAACACCAGGGCTGAAGTGACTCTACAGACTGTTCCAGCTTCCAAGTTCCAGGAAATTCCTAACCAATGATTTTGCTGTCTTTAGGACCTTCTTCAGGTTTGAACATATTATGTCTTTTTTGCAATATTTTTCAATTTATAGCCTAACATACTCAGAAAGGGTCACAGTATCCCAGCCAGATGATTTGAACATTTCTTTGTTGTCTCTAGTTAATAGGCTGTCCATGTGATATCCTCTTTTATTTTTATCACCAGAAACCACAGAAATAAAGGGGAAACACTATACCAGGAAGTCTGAATCAAGCTATGACTCAGATTTCCTAAGAAAGAGGAGATCAGAATCTACTTTGACCTCTTCAGTCTTAAATTCAGAACCATTTTGGGGGCAACATTAATTAATATCTGAGTTTGTGTGTGAGTATAGCACATCTTCCCTAATCATATTCTTCATACAATATACTTATTTGATATATCATCATTGACAATTTGTTCACTCCTGGGAAATGGCTGATCATAAGCGTATATATGGAAGACAGTGGTTCCAGGGTATGTGGGTTCAAGTCCCATCTTCTCCCTTAACACCTTTGTGTCTTAGTTCCTCCATCTGCAAAAAGGGAATTCCGAAAGTATCATTAGTAGAATTGCTGTGAGAATTATGTGAATCGATATGTGTAAATCACTTAGAGCAATGCTTGGTACAGAATAGGTGCTCAATAAACATAAGCTGTTGTTATTCTCTTTCAGCAAATGGTGAATTTGACATAGATAGTTGTAGAGTTTGGTCAAGCCAAGCCAAGTGCTATTCGAAACATTACAGAGCTGCGGGGGAGTTCTTGTTGCTCAGTATACATTCCTTCATGTTAATCTGGTTGTTGTTGTTGTTGTTGTTGTTGTTGTTGTTGTTGTTTTTCCTCGGTATTAATGTTACCATCAGTCTCTTTGCTCATCACTGTTAACCTGTGGTCACTAGTCAGGGTCAACGTGTGGTCACCACTCAGGGCATTCCTTGTGTTTAATGCTGCAAATTCCAGGGTGCTTTCAGAGCAGAGATGTGACAAGTCCATTTTTCCTGCCAAGAATGTAAGTAGCTTGCATGAAATCCCATCTGACTATATTTCTTGATCTGAGGAGGATTAGTTCTCTAGGAAGCCCTTCATTTTTTTTAATCCTAAAAGAAGGCAGTATTCAAAGTAAAAATCCTTTTAAAAAATTCTTCATATTCTGAATTATGCTTTGGAAGTTCAGATTTTTTTTTTTCTGATTATGGTAACCATTAGCAAACATTTACTATGATGGTTTTAAAGATATGCCCACAGGGGCGCCTGGGTGGCTTGGTCGGTTAAGCATCCGACTTCGGCTCAGGTCATGATCTCACGGTCCGTGAGTTCGAGCCCCGCGTCGGGCTCTGTGCTGACCGCTCAGAACCTGCAGCCTGTTTCAGATTCTGTGTCTCCCTCTCTCTCTGCTCCTCTCCTGTTCACGCTCTGTCTCTCTGTCTCAAAAATAAATAAACGTTAAAAAAAAAAAAAAGATATGCCCACATATTCTTTGCTGCTACTTCCCTCAAGAGATGGAGCTTGATTTGTCTCCTCTTGAGTGTGGGCTGGACTTAGTAAGTCCCTTCTAGTGACTGAAGATGGTGGAATGACCTGACGTCATGTCTGATAGTAGGTTATAAAAAGACTGCAGCTTCCCTATTGGTTGGCTTTCTTGCTCTCCCTTTGTTTCTTAAATCACTTGCTCTGATGGAAGTCAGCTGTCATCCTGAGGCAGCCCTGGGGAGTAGGAAGGCAGCTGCCATATCATGACGATACTTCAGTAGTCAGTGGAGAGACCCACAAGGTGAGGAACAGGCCTGCCAAAAGCCATGTGAGTGAGCTTAAGCATACCCTTCCCTAGTTGAGCCTGAGACTGCAACTTCATGAGAGACCCTGAGTCACAACCACCCAGCTAAACCATTGCAGGATTCCTTCCAAAGCTATGTGAAATAATAAAAGTTTTCATCTGCAATTATGATAAGTCTTATATCTATTTCTTCAGCAATAAGCTAACTCACATTGCCTCACATAATTTATAGCAGAGGGCTGGTTGTATTTAACAATAAGTGTGGTCAAGAGGTTTTTTTTTTTTTAATGTTTTATTTATTTTTGAGAGAGACGGAGTGACAGTGGGAGAGGGGCAGAGAGAGAGGGAGACACAGAATCTGTGTCTCCAGGCTCTGAGAATCAGGCTCCAGGCTCTGAGCTGTGAGCACAGAGCCCGATGCGGGGCTTGAATCCACAAACCGTGAGATCCTGACCTGAGCTGAAGTCGGACATTTAACCAACTGAGCCACCCAGGCACCCCAAGAGTTTTATTAAAAAAAAAAAAAAAAAAGCAAAATTGTCCTGACACCTTTTCATTTTTTATTATAAGCACATCTTTTTGGTGTGTATTATAATTCAGTCTCTCCTCTTTATGAATTATTACTTTGACAATCATGTGAAAATTCTTCCATTTTCTTCAATGGTTCTGCCTCTTCCCAGGCAAGGAAGAGGCAGCCCCAAGGACTCTCTCTCCCTCTGGAAAAACGATCCAGGTTCTTGCTGCTCTGCCCTGTTAGAAAGCAGGGCAACTGAATGGGGAAGCAGTAAGGAGGAAGCATGTATTTTTTTCATCTGAAGCTATCTTAGTATTGGAACTTCCTAGGTTCAGTTTCTCTTGAAATTTTGTGAAACTCGTATCTCATGATATTTCAGCTTTATTTTTTTTAAGTTTATTTGTTTATTTTGAGAGAGAGAGAGAGAGAGAGAGAGAGAGAGAGGGAATTCCTAGCAGGCTTCGCATTGTCAATGCAGAGCCTGACTTGGGGCTCGAACCTATGAACCGTGAAACCATGACCCAAGCTGAAACCAAGAGCTGGACCCTTAACTGACTAAGCCACCCAGGCTCCCCTTATCTCATCATATTTTAAACTATAATACATAACTTCTGTCATTTGGCAAATTTAGGTAGAAGGCATTGAATAAAACTGCTTTCCATCTGCTGATCAAATGGAGTCTGAATTAAATAAACTTCTTCAATATAAATGCTAAAATCTGGTTTCTGTAAGCCTTTGGATCTTTAAAAGTTGACTTCTAGAAAGGTGGTCCTGGATCTCAGGCAACATATACTCCCTTTGGAAACTAGGTATAAATCTACCAGGTTTGGGTCTAAGATGGATTATTCCATTTGTGTACCCTCTCTAAGGCCACAAGAATTTGCTAGAGTTCATGATTATATTTTGAAAGTTATTGGCTGGCCAATTGCTTGATGCTTCGTGAAATGCATTCTTTTATCACTAGATAATCCTTTACTTTCTTCTTTCCATTAAGATATTTCTTTTGTGGAGTGACAGTTCAGTGTTTTGTAATCAGAAACTTTCAGTACAATACATAGTTTTATAATTATTTCTAAATTATAGCCTTAGAGATTTAATTCTTAAATAGTGCTGAGGCACTCCTCCTCTCCTTTGTTAAAACTCCCCAGCTGGATGTCAGTCAGCCATCATAACAAAGGACTGATGTAACATGTGTTCTTAATTTAAGATCCTGAAAGCTGGGAATTTTCCACTGTACATTAGTTCAAATTTGCAAGCAAGCAAGAACATGTTCCCTCTCTATAAGGTTAAACATGTAATCTGAAAATAGAGCATGAGAAAATCAAGTGTGGTATTTACTGTCTCCAGTGCTGAAATTGGGCACTACAGCATATGGTCAAAGCCTTTACTATTAATTAAGTAATCACAGAAAATTCCATATGGATGATTTGTGAACATTCTGAAGTTGGGCTGGGAATTTGCTTCTTTATCATGTTTCCTTTCTAAACACAACTTTCCTAAACAGCATGTAGGTCTGTATTCATATTTGCAACTAGGCGATGTTTAAGAGCTTTGACACATCTTAATGTGACTAATTTCCATATTAAGATTTGACATATATTTGGACTCATGTTAAATCAGATGTCCTACTCATCATCATGTTAAAAGACTATTTGAAAAATCTCTCTCAAGTATGGAAGAGGAAGAAAGATCCCCTTTCATTCATTTCCTTAACCACCGCCCCCACGTACACGCACATACATATACGTATACGCATACATTTGTTCAGCTACATCCTATTCATGAGTCAAAACTCAGCTCAAATATCTTCTTCTCGTACCACTGCAAGCAGGTTTTTGTGCTTGCCTTTCTTGACTGAAACAGAATTGTTTTTCTATTCTCTCTCCTCTGGCACCCCACTTAACTGTAACTTCTTTATCTAGAGACTGCATCTTTTATTTCTGAGTCCCCAGTTCCTATCAGAATGCCTGGAATGGAGTGACAGTTCATCTGAAGCTATTTATAACCAGAAAGTCTGGTTAAAAGCTTGCTAAATGAATGAATAACTCTAGCCTCCAGGCTAGCTAGCAGATGAGTTCAGAGGCTATAGATGCATCATTTATAAGCTCAGCCAGAATCTTATTGCAGCCAGAGTGGCAGAAACTCAGCAAGTCAGAGACAATGCCACCCTGGGGTTTATAGCTCCTTCAGGGGCTGTATGAGGCCAGACTAACATGACAAACCACATGCTGGGGTGCCCTCCTACCCCACATCCCTGCAGCCTGGCAGTTTTGCACTGTCTGTGGGCCAGGCCCAGCTCTGTGTGAGCAAGGCTTCTGCAAACATTTTGCATATTCAGGAACTCCAAGAAATGAAATAGGTGGGGAGAAACATTCCCTGGCTGGGGTTGGGGGGGGGGGGGGGGGGGGGGGAGGTAGACAAAATTCAATTATGTGACTCATACTTAATGTTTTAAAAACCTTGTTTTCGGTTTGAGTCAGAGGTTGACTTAATTACATTTGCCTGGAAAGTAGACTGGTGACAAGTGAAGAAACTACCATCCACTTAGGGTGGATCCAAGGGAGCAATGGCAATGTGAGAAGTTTCACTTCTGGCTGTCGAGCAGAGGGAGGACTTCCCAGTGACCACGAGAGTCGTGTTTAGATAAACGGATGTTGTACACCTTGAAGTGTTCTTGTGGTCAGTTCAAAAACATGTCTCCTGCAGCTCACATAGTAAGAAGCTGGGGGGCCAAAGGGGGATTTAGACCTAAGTGTTTAAGATTTAGAGCACAGTGTTCCCTATTTAATTAAAGAATTTCCTCCTTCTTACCTGACCTGACCAGCTCCTTTATCAGTTATGCTCTTGTGACTCGTGCCTTGTCAGTTTTAACTCTTGGGCCCATAATTGCTGAGGCTTTCTTTTCATACTTGGAAAAGATGAGATTGTAGGTTCTACTCAGCAGAGGCTCATGCCAGCAGCCTGGAATATGCCCCAGGTCTGGGGAGGTGCCCAGAGTACTAGACGGAGCAGCTGAAATGCAGCCTAAGTTCTGGAGCCCTTGCAAAGCAGTCACCAATTTTAGTTCCTGAGCCTGATGCCTCATTTAATAAATGGAAATTAATAATATATCACTCAGGATCATTGGAAGAAGTATTTCTTATCACCTCACAAACCCTGAATACTATCCAACCCTCCATCTGAGGCAGTGGAAAAAACATGACATTCTAAATACCTCAGAGCCCCTTCCGGAATGACAGTCTCAGGGATCTGGGAGACGGTGTGTGTCTGACGGCATTTCCAAACTGATCAGCCCCTCACCCTCACTTACTCCTTGGGCTTTTCACTTTATAATTGTTTCCGCCCCCCAAGAAAACTACATCCTTATTTTCCAGCTCAGCCGTGTTTTGAAGAACAATTTTTAAAACTTTTTTATACAACATTAGTATACTTGACCAAAAAGTTTTCTTTAAATATCTAGTTTGTATATTGTCCTGTATCACTCTTTAGTAGAAACACATACAAACTTTAAAGAATTCTTGTTCCATATCTGTACAAGGAGGGGAGGAGGAGGAGGAGGAGGAGGAGGAGGAGGAGGAGGAGGAGGATATATACCTTGCAGGGTTTTTGTGAAACTGAGGAGTGAGGTCAGGTATGTGTGAGCAGCAAGCAGAGTGCCTGGCCCATTGTAGCCTGTTTAGTTAATGACAGTCATTTTCTTTTGTGACTTGAAATGCTGGCATCCTGGAACTCCTCTTTTGTCTCCCGCTCTCTCCCCTCACCCTCCTTGAGCTTCACCTCCTGTAATATGACACCCAGTCAGCAAGGGCCTGTAGCAGGAACCACCTGGCTGCCTTGGGGAACTAGCTGTCCCTGGTCAAGGCTTCCTGTACAAGTGTGTCACAATTGGCTTCTTCCTGCTGCCCTCCACCCTCTGTGGTCATCCCTGTCCCTTTCAGGGCAGCAGCATCTAATCGTGTCATGTGGTGGTGTCAGAGTGGTGTCAGCAAACCCAGAGCTTTTGAAATACTACCCGTGATAAGTCTTGGGCCTGGCATTCCTCCAGATGCTATTTCTTCTCTCCCTGGAACTACATTGACCAAAACGGATAGAGGGAAGGCAGGAAGACTAATCAGTATTTCAGTTGGATAGGCTCAGTCTTGTTGACTGAAATGGCAGGTTAGTTCAGCAAGGAAAATTGAACAACTAAACAAAAAATCCAGTCATATCATTGTAGACCATGGCAGAAGACCCTCAGTAGTAGGAAGGGAGGGAAGTGCCCAACATTGAGAGCACAAAAGTAAAAAGCACTGAATTTGGTAAAAGTGAGATAATTCCTGTAAATGAGTTACATTAAATTGTAGAGATTTCAGAAAATTTTTCAAAACAACTTTTAAACCAACTTTAATAACTAATATTTTCTTTTTGTTTCCATCTAATATTCTTCTGTGTTTATTTATATATGTACTTATTGAGGTAAATGAAAATTGGAATAATTTATGTACAGGTTTTTTTCAAGTAAAAATGCTAACGTAGTATATTTTTCAAGAAATTAAAAAAAAAAAAGAAATTTTAGGGGTGGGGCAACTAGGTGGCTCAGTTGGTTGAGTGTCCGACTTCGGCTCAGGTCATGATCTCACTGTTCATAGGTTCAAGCCCTGCATCAGGCTCTGTGCTGACAGCTCAGAGCCCAGAGCCTGCTTAGGATTCTGTTTCTCTCTCTCTCTCTGCTCCTCCCCAGCTCTCTGTCTCTCTCTGTCTCAAAACTAAAATAAACATTAAAAAAAAAAAAAAAAAAGAAATTTTAGGGGCGCCTGGATGGCTCAGTTGGTTAAGCGTCCAACTTCAGCTCAGGTCATGATCTCACAGCTTGTGGGTTCGAGCCCCACGTCAGGCTCTATGCTGACAGCTCAGAGACTGGAGCCTGCTTCAGATTCTGTGTCTTCCTCTCTCTCTCTCTGCCCCTCCCCTGCTTGTGCTTGCACACGTTCTGTCTCTCTCTCTCAAAAATAAATAAACATTAAAAAAAAGAAATTTTATTTACAGCTTTATTTCATTTTTCACTTATGAGTACTTTCCCATGACAGTACATGTTCTTTAGCAACACTAGATTTAATGTTTATACTATGCCTTATTATTTGGATATTTCATAATAAACATATGTCTACTTATTTTCATTATTTCTATTGCCTTGTTGTTTTAAATAATTCTATGAGGTCAGTCCTTGTACTTGAGGCTCTGTTCACATCTCTGATTATTTTCGTAGAATAAAATTCAAGAATTGACCTTATTAAATCAAAGAGTATAAATAAGTGTTTATTCTGTTCTTTGTTTTGAAAGTGAAATGTGAAGAAATCCCCATTAGAAAGCTGTTCCTTTCATTCATTTTTATTCTACAAATTCTTTTTTTTTTTTTTAACCTCTTTCTTCATGCTAAGAACCATATTGGGCTATGTATGTGAATTCATTACCCTGCTACATCTTCAAGAGGGAGCTAAGGTCTCACTTCATCCCCATCATCTTCCATTTCTCCCCACCACCTACCATCTAACCAGACTGAACCAAGCTCCCTCTCTGCCATCACTCCTGTCCACACACCCAGGCTCTCATGGCACTGTCATAGCATTTTCCACTCTGGAGTCTAGGGTCTGCTTCCATCTTGTCATTAGGCAGTAAATGCCTTGGAATTGAGGACTGTATCTTGTTCATCTTTATTGTTCCAAAATCAAGCCTAGTAATTTGCATGCAGTAGGCACTGAATGAGGGAACAAAGAACATAAAACGATTTAATATGCATGCGCGCACACACACAATCTTATATTATTAGATGCAGGAGATAGAGGTATGAGAAAGAGAAAAAAGAGAGTCATTTTCATGGACTAATATGGTTGTATTTTCCCAGTTGTTGATGCATAGGGGGAATATCACTTTTTGGTGTGTGCCCAGATGGGCCAGATGGGATTAACATAAGGATTTTACCGGATCTTTGGGACAGCAGCTTGCCTGGGGACACAGCTTTAGGGTCAGTTTCATAGTCCACTGAACCCAAAGCAAGCTAGAGAGTTAATAATCATCAGATCAAATTGGCCCCAAATATGATTTGGCTTTATTTATTTGTCCTAAATGAACATAATTGTACAGCCTTTATTTTGTCCCTTTAAATGGGGATATCACTGACTGTGCTCATTTGGATGCAGAATGTCATCTAGAAATAATTTATGTAACTGCAGAACCTGCCAATGGCATGCTTCACAAAGGCAAACTTGGCTTTGGAGACTGTTTCTCCTACGAGCTAGAATTTCTCAGTAATAGATGTGTGCTAACTGACTCAGCAGCCAGGGAAGTCACGTTTGGTTATCGAACATTGTTGGTACTGGCTATTTAAAAAAAAATGTTTTTAAGTTTATTTATTTTGAGAGAGAGACAGAGACAGAGAGAGAGAGAGAGAGAGAGAGAACAAGCAAGGGAGGGGCAAAGAGAAGGAGAGGCAAAATCCCAACTGTGAGAACTGTGATATCATGACCTGAGCCAAGATCAAGAGCCACTTAACCAACTGAGCCACCCAGGCACCCCTTAAATTTAATTTACTAATTTCTAGGCCACGATAAAATTTAAGATGTGTAATGTGCAACAGATATGAGCTATCTTATCACCTGTCTATCCATCCATCCGTCCACACGCATTATGCAGTTACAAAATAAACATGTAAAAATGTAACCTATTTATCTCCCTAGAACTGACTGGAACTTAGATTTTGAGTCCATATTGGATCTGATACTAAAATCCTACTCTATTCATTTCCAGGTATATCCCATTATTTCTTGATTTTTCTCAAGTTCCTATGTCAAGTTCGTGTTTGCATCCCCCTCTTCCCCAGAAGTGATCTGAGTGATCTGAGTATCTGGCTGTTGTTAATGTCCTGGTACCTGCTAGGATGACCCAGGGCCTCCCTCATCCCATCTCTGAAGCATCTGAGAGTTGCCATTCCTCTTGCAGGGACAGCCTGGCAGTTCTCAGTTATTCTGTCTGCTGCGCACTGGGCTGTGTAAGTGAGCTCGTTCAACCTTTACCTCTCCGCACTGGGACAAAGGTTTGTGATTTATTGGGCTCTGCCCTAGAAAGCTAGGTCTGAGTCTTTTCTGCTTCAAGCTTCACATGATTCTTGAGACCCACACATCAAAGACTCCCTCCCGGTTTTCCTTTGTGTCTCCCCTTCATCCCCGCCTCTCCCACCTGGGCAGCTGTAATGGTCAGGAAGAGAGCACTCGTGGGCAGGAAAACTCGCTATTTGCTCCATCTTCATATGCCTGGGGTTCAGTCCAGATCCTGGGCTGATGGATGCTCAAAAAGATTTTTCTCCTGAGAATACTGTTTTCTTGTGAGTTTCCATAGCCTATCTGAAGCTCAAAAACTAAGCATGCTTGTTTCTTTTCTCTTTACACTTCAGCCACGGCAATCCTAATCTTCCCTGGGACGATGAGTGCCTCACATTGAAGGAAGGAGACTCATGTACATGTGAAGGGGCAGGAACTTCAGTTGATATCTCCAAATGTCATTCTTCCAGCACATGAATATGCAAATAGGTTTATAGCTATACAGTAATTTAAATAACTGAATAAACTCAAAGGCCAGATTTGTTTGTTTTTAGAGAGAGAATGAGCAGGGGAGGGGCAGAGGGAGAGAGAGAGAGGGAGGGACAGGGAGAGAGAGAGAGAGAGAGAGAGAGAGAGAGAGAGAGAGAAAATCTTAAGCCGGCTGCATACCCAGTGCAGAGCCTGACTCGGGCTGGATCTCATGACCCATGACCTGAGCCAAAGTCAAGGATCAGACATTTACCTGACTGAGCCACCCAGGCGCCCCAAGACCAGGTTTGTTTTGAACTGAAACCAAAGGGAAGGGGGTTGATTCTATGCTAACAGAAAAAAAAGCCAAAGAAAATGTAATTCTTCGTTAAGCACCAGATGAATCAGGCTACACCTCTCAGTTTCCAGCCTTCCTCTTCCCTCTTCTCTTTCTGCCATTCTCCTTTCTGCCTTTTATTAAAAAGCAAATGCCCCTTTTATAAAGTTTAATTTCCAAAGTTCCTATTATGCCCACTCTTCCAACATTCATAAAGAAGCAGAGACTACTTGTAATTTGCTGGGAACCCTAGAGAAAAGTGAGATCTCTCACTGAAGAATCCTCAAATAACATGAAGACATGAAAAAATGTAGCCAGTGCTTCTCTGGCTTATGTAAGAAGAATCAAAGAACCATGAAATTAATTTTATTTATTATTAAAAGATACTGGACTTAGGATCCAGTATGTGATAATGTAATTAAATTAATTTCAGTAACATACTATCATCTGAACTAAATGTCAGCAGTAGTTATGAAAAGTATATCAGTGAGCATCACAAAAGCTTGCCTGCTTACTTATACCTTAAAATAGTCATGCTCAGAGAGTATAGATGAAAACTGCCATAGCAAGAGGACCTTCTGGGTTTTTCTAAGACTCTCCAGTGCACGTGATCCATTTAATGGGAACCAACTCACTTTATCATGTTCATACTTAACTGAAAAGGAAGGATGGGAAGGGTGTCCAGGCCACACTCAAGGGTGAAATAAACTTTACTATTATAGCAGTTGAAAGTAAAGTTGAAGAAGATTTCAATTTCAAAACAGGGTTTAAGAGCATCAGATGACATCTATATTTTAACTCTGGGGAGGTGTGAAAATTAAATGAATACTCCATCGGACTCTAAAAGCTTGAATTATGACTTCCTCTGCCCCATTAAATAGATTATTTTTCCTATTTAGGGTGGCACACCTCATTTGTGGAAAAAACCTTTCTGGCACTCATACACTGTTTCTTATTTCTACTGGTCATCTTATTAATTACTATGTGTTTGCCAAGGAAAAGCCCAAGTATACCTACATCTAGAATTAGCACTAGGGTTTGGGGTGACTGAGTGGCTCAGTCCATTGAGAGTCTGACTTCAGCTCAGGTCATGATCTCAAGGTGTGTGACTTTGAGCCTGCTTCGGATTCTGTGTCTCCCTCTCTCTTTGCCCCTCCACCGTTCACACTCGCTCTCTCTCTCTCTCTCTCTCTCTCTCTCTCTGTCTCTCTCTCTCTCTCTCTCTCTCTCCCTCTCTCTCAAAAATAAATAAACATTAAAAGAAATTTTTTAGAATTAGCACTAGGGTTTAAAATAATAGAATTTGTCATCAAGTTGATTGGCTCACGTTCAGCCAGTGTCACAGTCCATGGATGAAATTTTTGCTTATGCAAATATCTCACCTAGGAAATAAAAATTCGTGATTTGTAATAGACCTTTTTCTCACAAAATGTTATTTCTGCCACTCTGTCCTCTGGAATGTGATGAGGGGGAGTTGAGGCAGCTTTGGGTTGCAAGGGAGGACCCAAAATGTGCCATCTGGGAGAGCTTCCTATCTGTGCCCAGCCCAGGGACTCACAGAAGCTGTGGGAGGTGTGTATGGGCATGTCCCATCACTGCTTTCTCTCTTTGGAAGCCCACAGAGATACTCTGCCTTCTTGAGTAAAGAAGGACTTAATGTGTTCTCAGTAACACTCAGATGTGGCCTTAGAGATGTTGCTACCAATATTTCACTCTTCAGGTTGCTTTGGGGCTGCTACCAGACTCTGTGTGAAGTAGATACCCTCTCATATGCTCTTCTGCTGGAATTCCTCAAGTGACCTTCTTCCATGGTAGGTTTCTTCCTGGGTGGGCAGGGCAGGATACAGCCTAGAAGCAGGGTCCCTGTATCATTGTGCAGGTTTGACTACGTGAGTGCTAGAAGGCACCGTTCACACTGTGGTTATTATCAGTTTGAATGTGTACTTTAGCTATTTTATGGAGTTGGTGGTAAACTGTCTTAAGGAAGAAATACCTTTCTCTGGTTTACACAAAAACATTAAATATGAGCTAGTAACAGCCTGCCTCAAGGTTGGAACACTCTGGCAAACAGTGGGTGAGTTCCGCCTCTCACTTGGCTGTGTGGCCTTGGGCTAATCCCTGAATCTCAGTCTTATCATCTGCAAAATGGGGATAATAGACTTTATAGGCTGTTAAAATGAAAGAAATTATATATGCCAAGGACTGGGCTTAGGGCCTGACACATAGTAGGTGGTCAGTATGTGATAGTTCTCATCCCTTGGTCAGCACAAGCCTCTCTACACACACAGATCTCTTTCCAGTCACTTTCCACTCAAGGCTCTCAGAGCATAAAATAACTGTCAGACGCATTACTACAAGACTCATTATAGTAGAATTATTGATTTTTAGTATGAATCATTAATTAGTATTAATTCAGTAATTCTCTGCACTGAGGTAGACTAATGAGTGGTGATTCTCCCAGGACAGTGACACATATTAGTATAATGCTGACGAGGGCCTGCCTCTGAGAGAATTTAGAGCAGGGGGTGCAAGGACTCAGGCAGTCCTTAGTCAGAATCTTAGTCTCTTGTCTAAGAGAAAAGGAATGAAGAAGGAAAGATTAGAGCTCACTCTTTAGTTTTCCAGACAACAGGTTGTCCCCGACAGGTCTGTCTCTGCCATGGCATTAATTATTACAAGAAAGACTGGTGAACAAGCTCTGAGCAGGTCAAACTTTGGCGGACTTAAAGATTATGCAGACAGGGGCTGGAGACCGGGGAGTCTTATCTACAAACTACCTGGCACTTTATCTGTGTTTCAAGGCTCCTCACAGCTTTGGCTGTGGGAGGTGGAGACTGGAAGTCCCTGCTGACAGTGATCTTATCATTCCCCATGATACTTTCATTAATGACTGGCTTCACCTGCTCTTTTTCCAATATGTTGCTGCTCACCAATATAATTTCTGTCAGTCACCGGGCCCTGATGTCGTCTAGGCCCTGAAATTGTGTTCTTGAGCTAACATTCATTGTCAAAACTTTACAAGATAAACCCATTTCTCCTCATCCTATAAATGTGTTGATTTTCCCATGCTGCATATATTGAATGGCCTTGAGACTGTTAACACCTTCAATGAAATCCTCTCTCTCACCCACAAATGTATGCCTGTGTATGTCCCCTTCTCCCCATCTGCTTCCCCTACCTCTTCTCCACCCCACCCCCAATTTTTTGCTCCCTTTTGGCACTTTTCCTTATTCTCTTACAAAAGACTTGATGCCACAGAGGGGAGTCACTATGTGGCTCCTAAACCAACTTAATTCCACCCAGTTCTCCCATCTCTGCCCAGCCTCCCTCTCCCACTGCCAGAAAAGAATCAAACTGCAGTGTCACTTGCATAAGAAAAATGATGTGGTAAGGTGAACTTTCAGAAAATAAGGATTCTCATGACTCCGATTTTTAAATCGTAGCTGTGTGCATATAGAAAGCAGGGGTGGGGAGCGCCAGGGATTGAGGGTAGTGTGCTTTGATTGGCACCAAGGCAGAGAGTTCTGCTCTGAGCAGAAGTTGAAGGTGGCCCTGCTCAGAGATGAGGTGAGGCTATTCAGCAGTGGGTGGGGGAGGGGGAGGCCTAAAGGCAGCTGAGGCTAGCTTGTGTGTCACTGATGGTAGAATCTGAATCTGAATTTGAACTATCTGCTGGCAGTAGTGCTGTCACTGTTGTCACTGCTGTTCTCCTGGGCTTTGTTTCCCCCTGTATGAGATTGTCAGTTCTGCTTTTCCTCCTTCATGTCTTGTGTACTTGGCTTTATGCAGTGGATATGCTCCTGAAGTGTTTTGAATACATTTGGGTTTTAAATGACATTACATTCATCTTAATACAGAAAGGTATAAAGAAAATGAAGTGGTCTAAAATCTCAACACCTAGATACTCTGTTAATATTTTTTAAATAAGAGTGTGAATATTTACATGGTTAGAATATATGTATTTACAAAGCACAAAGTGTGAATTGTACAAATGCTACCATTAGTACATGTTATAAAAGCACCTCACGTTACCTAAATACTTAACACCGCTCCTAGTGCTAGGAGTCTGTGCAGTGTACAAAGCACTATCATGGGATAGAGCGATGAGTATTGTAAGAAGCATTTTCTTTTAGAAGACTTTATAATCGGGGCATCTGGGTGGCTCATTCGGTTAAGTGTCTGATTTCGCCTCAGGTCATGATCTCTCAGTTCATGAGTTTGAGCCCCGCATCGGGCTCTGTGCTGACAGCTCAGAGCCTGGAGCCTGCTTCAGGTTCTGTGTCTCCCTCTCTGTCTGCCCCTCCCCCGCTCACACTCACTCTTTTTCTCTGTCTCTGTCTCTGTCTCTCTCTCTCTCTCTCTCTCACAAAAATAAACATTTTAAAAATTTTTGATAAAGGACTTTATAATTAAAATATATACACACAGAGCAGTGAATAAGAAAGGGTCACCCTGGCCCAAAAAGAGGCTATTAGTCTAATGGGTCAAAGAATCATTTGACCCACAGTGTCTTTTGTTTCTTTGCACGGTTTTTTTTTTTTTTTTTTTTTTTTTAAAGTTGCCAACATTTAAAAATCAGGAGAGTTCAGGGGCACCTGGGTAGCTCAGTTGCTTAAGCATCTGACTCATGATTTTAGCTCAGGTCATCATCTCATGGTTTGTGGGATCGAACCCCAAGTCAGGCTCTGCGCTGCCAGCCACAGAGCCTGCTTGGGATTCTCTCTCTGTGTCTCTCTCATCCTCTCTCACTCTGCCCCTACCTTGCTTGCACCCCCTCTCTCAAAATAAATAAATAAATATTAAATTTTTTTTTTTTTTTAATTTGTAGAACTATTCACAAGGGGCCTACATTCCAACATGGCAATGGCGTTAATTGCTAAGGATCTGCTGCCCCTTAGCATGTGTTCTCCAGTTTGCCAAAAGCCCCACCCACATTCCCTGTTGTGGGCCTGACACTTAAATCTGATTTCAGTTGTTACTTATCCTCGCGCCTGCCCTTAGAGCAGAAGATATTTAAGAACCCATGGCTCTGTCAAAAGTAGGGAGATAAAGCTGCTCCAAGAGGGCCACGGGCTTTTTCTTCTACCTGTCCTACTTTTCTAAAGGCATTGGAATTTTCAGTTCCAAATCAAGATCAGCAGAATATGAAAATTGAAAAGAGCCTATAGGTCAACTAATCCCAGCCGCTGGTTTTTTATTTCAGAGAGGTGAGGCTGCCTTCTGATTGCTCATTATTGAGCATTTTCAGTGTACCAGCTTTGTTTAAGTTCATACAGTCACAGTTATATTAAATGAAGCTCGTGTCACATGATTAAATTTTTTCCTGATCTACAAACTTTTTTGTGACTTGTACCAACATATACTGCGAAAGGGGACAAGTTGACACAGAAGTGTAGAAACAGGTCACAGAAATCTTTACTTCTGGGAGTAGGAAGAGACCAGCTTAGAACAGGAAGAAGTGCTGATTGTTCAAAGGTGTGGCCTGGTGGAGTCGGTCCTGGTATGTGACCATGTGACCAGGACAGAGGGTTATCCTACCTGAGACCTAGTTTCCCATCTGTTAAATGGGGATAATTATGCCTTATCTCAGGCAGATTAAGTTATACAATGGAAGTAAATGTTTAGCATTATAATGAAAAGTTATCATTGGGGTCTATTATTGTTATCATTACTAGAGTAGTAATTCTGGACTCAGGTTTTTTAGGCACTTAGTCCCACAGTGCATATGCATCGAGCAGTGTAACCATGGGTAAGACACTTGAAGCCTCTGTGTCTCATTTTCCTGTCTGCTCAAAGGGAGGAATGAAGTCTGTCTCACCCCCACTGAAGAGTTAGGAAATCAACTACACGTGTGTTTGTGAGCCACTTAATGGCATTTAGAGTGCTAAATACATTGTCATTACTACTTTGCTATTAACTAAATTGAGTTTAAAAACAATGATGACCAGGGTCTTCAAAGGTACCTGAACTAACCCATTACTTAACCTTCATTAGGATTTACATTTTTCTCAAGCTCAACTCACCAAGTGAAGTAAGTCCCTAATATTATCCAACCGTAATAATTAGGTAAGTCCAGAAGAGGTTTTCTCATGTACCTTTACTTTGCCTACCAGAAATTAAATCAGAGGAGAGAATGCTGGTTTAGAAGAATAGACTAATGAATAATTAGCATTTGTGGGTTTTCCCTAAAGAAAATGAAAATTCACAGGACAACATGAAAACATGTCTGTTCTGCTCAACTACAAACTGAGGTCAGAAGCAGACACAGAATGCTCATGTAATGACCACCGTGAGGCACTTTTATCACTTCCCAAGGCTCTGGAAGGCATGGTGAGGATAGAAACCCTACCCATGTTTCATTTGCATTGGACCAGGAGCCTGGACTGGAGGGAAGAGCTCGGAACGGTCCTGGGCTGGAAGCTCTCTCTAGTTATTGGCAGTGTGCCTGTGTGCATGGTTATACATGTATAGGAGGGTCCACATGTTTTGATCAATGTGTAATATATATTTTGCTACCGCTAAGTCTCCCTGCTGTGGTGGTATCCAGAAGATGGTGTAAATTGTATTATTGAATGAGGTGGACATGCTCAGAGCAAGTCTGCAGAAGCTTAGCATACGTCAGTTCAGGATCAAAGAGATAGCGTGTGATTATTTATTCATTCATCTACTAATTCGTTTATTCAGCAAATATTGAGTGGCTGCTGTGCTAGACATCAGCATTATAGTAGGGAAAACAAGCGGACAGTGTCTTTACCCTTGTGAAGTTTACATCGTACAGGGGAAGATTGGTATTAATTAGTTTAAATAAATATACAAGATATTTACATAAGTGTGTGTTGTGAGGGCAATAAGGGAAATAAAGGGGAGATCACCCCATCAGAGAAGGCTTCTCGGATGATGTCCCACTTGAACTAAGACATCACTGTATGCATTAGTCAGCCAGTGTCAAAGATGGGGAAATATACGAGGCAGAGGGAACAGTGAGTACAAAGGTCTAAGGACAACAAAAGGGTTGGCATGTTTGGGCAACAGAAGGGAGGGAAAGCAAGGGCAAGAGTAGTATGACATGACATTGGATAGTTTAGGTGGGGGCCAGACCATGCAGGATGTGGCCATCATTGTTTTTCACCTGACTTCTGAAATAGCAGTACTTAGAAATGACGGTGGCCTGGACTAGAGTCAACACAATGAGAACAGGAGAGCTGGAAGGGTTTAAGATGTATCTTAGAGGTAAGAGTGACAGAACTTAATGATGGATTGAATGTCAGGAATGAGGACTAGAAAAACAAGGATTACACCTAGCTTAAAGTAACTACATTAGATGCCATTTTCTGAGGCTTAAAAGTTAAATAACTTGCCAGACCTCACTCAATTAGGACATTGAAGTCTAGTCTGTGTGAGTTCACTTTTTTCATTGTTTTAATCTGTGAAGTGAGGCTACTGGGTTAAATTTCCAAGATATCTTCCAGATTTGCAATTAAGTTCTCATCTAGATGAGAAACATCCTGAGGTATTTAGTAATATTGCCAGAATCTGGTATCTGATATAGTGCTATGGTGGAATAAATCTTTTATATCAAAACTTGCAGCCAAAATTTGAGAGGTGTTATTTTCTCACACAAACAAAAGAAACAATGATTTGTCCATTTTCTCTTAGACACAGTGTTTTTTGGGAGTCTTTCAGCAACGAGGTAGTTTGTACTGTAAAGGAAGATTACATTATAAATTGTCTGTTGTAATCCCAAACTAAGACTGCAAAACCCAATCGATAAATTGCTTACAGGGAAGCAGTTTTTTTAATATTATTCATCAACGTTTATTTATTTATTTTTGAGAGAGAGAGAGAGAGACAGAGACAGAGCACAAGCAGGGGAGGGGCAGGGAGAGGGGGAGACACAGAATCTGAAGCAGGCTCCAGGCTCTGCACTGTCAGCACCGAGCCCAATGCAGGGCTCAAACTCACGAATCATTAGGTCCTGACCCGAGCCAAAATCGGACCGATTGAGCCACCCAGGTGGCCCAGGGAAGCAGAGTTTTTAGATTATGCTTGGGCCTCCACCCAGATACAGGCAGATTTCTACAGAGAGGGGAGGGGTGTCATTTCAGTGATCTGAAAAACAGCCTGCAGCTCTAATTCCACCATCTGGGGCCCGCCCATTTTGGCCAGGTCTGAGATTCCATTGCTCACATTAGCAGCCCCCACTGTCTCAAAGCAGTAAATTGCTGAACTCCAGCTCATGAGGTACATCTTTTTTACCCATAGAAACAGTGGAATTGTGTTCTTGACAAAGGAATTGGCAGGCCATGAATCTTAAGTATATCCAACAGCAAGTGAATAAAGAAAAGCAACCACTCTAAATCTATCCCTAGACCCCCTTTTTTGGACTATAAACCCCTGAATCAGTTAGGATGCTACAAGGAACAGAAAAATCCAACTTAAAAAGCCACGAGCAGTAAAGATATTTAATGTCTCACAGGACAAGTCAATTTCAGGCTGGTTCAGCAGTTCTGTGATGTCTTAGGGACTCAGGCTCTTTACCTCTCTGCTCTACCCTCCTCAGCAGAGTGCCTTGACCCTGAGGCTCAAGATGGCTGCCACAGTTCTGGGAAACACATGAGCCAACACGGGATCAGAGAAGTGGGTCATTTTCTTTGTTGTGTCTCCATTAGTGAGAGAGAAAGCCTTTCCCAGAAGCCCTAAGCAGACCTCCCCTTAAATCCTTATCCATGGAGCACCCAGTTCCCCCCATGCAGATAGTAGGACATTATCCTAGATGTTTCCCCCTCTCCTTTATTTCCCTCACTCTCTATGACCTCTCTAGGTTTTATATAATCTGTCTCCTACCCTCTATCTACATTAATTCAGATGCTCATTATCTCTTTCTCCCTGGATCCAGTTTATCTTCCATATTGCCACTGAAATGATCTTTTAGAACACATATCTCATCATGAGACTATCCTGCTTAAAATCCTTCTGTGATTCTTAATCACATATACGATTAAATATCAATTTTTTTTTTCTAGCTGTAGGATTGACCTCTCCCTTCCTCTTTTATTAAAAAAAAGACTTACCTGGCAGCTCAGGACAGCTAGCAGATGGGTGTAGAGCTGCTGTGCTGAAATGGGGTGGGGAAAGGGCCCATAGACAGGTGGGTCCACCTGCTTCCCTCACAGGAAGGCCCAAAGCCCTTCCCTAGACCCCCTGCAGTACAGGCAAGTGGAAACACCTACAGGCCAATTGGTATGGACCTCAGGAGTGTCAGCCATGCTAGTGGCACAGGCTTAGATGGTAGTGGAGGCTAAGGTCAAAAACATGGTCTCTCAGAGTGTGCAGAGTGAGAAGGGAAGAGGGCCAAAGAGAATGCACTGCCTTCAAGCCATGCAATATCCAATGAAGTAATATTTCTTTTTTTTTTTTTTAGTTTATTTATTTATTTTGAGAGAGTGGGGAGGGGCAGAGAGAGACAGAGAGTGAGAGAGAGACTCCCAAGCAGTCTCTGCACTGTCAGCACAGAGCCTGATGCAGGGCTCAATCTCATGAACTATGGGATCAAGACCTAAACCGAAGTCAAGAGTCAGATGCTTAACTGACTGAGCCACCGGGTGCCTTTAAAGTAAGGTTTCTATTTTACCTTTCATACTTGAAGAATGTGCCTTATATTCTCTGATTGTGTTAGACATGTTAACCCAATCAGATTCTTGAGGAGAAAGTGAGGATTGTTCAAGACCAAAAGGCAACTAATATCAAAAACTGAGAATAACAATTTCTAATTGATGAATTATTTTTGTGTTTACATTGTCATTTTTATAGTGTTTTTTAAAGGTAAAAGTGGGGCGCCTGGGTGGCTCAGTCGGTTAAGCGGCCGACTTCGGCTCAGGTCACGATCTCACGATCTGTGAGTTCGAGCCCCGCGTCGGGCTCTGTGCTGACAGCTCAGAGCCTGGAGCCCGTTTCAGATTCTGTGTCTCCCTCTCTCGCTGCCCCTCCCCTGTTCATGCTCTGTCTCTCTCTGTCTCAAAAATAAATAAACGTTTAAAAAAAAAATTTTTTTTTTTAAAAAAAGGTAAAAGATTTGCAATTTGCCTGGATAATCCCTAAGATTAATCTTTTTTCTCTTTTACAAAGCTTTTCATATCAGAAATCCTGAGTTAACCAATATTTCATGTATTTCCATTTTTTATCAAAACCCAGTTTTGAGTTAAATAGGCTTGAGAATGGAATTTCAAACTGAACTATAATACCCAAATATGCTAAATATGCTAATTATTCTCCCTGCTCTTGATATTGAGCTGCATTTATTCTTTACGTCCGTTTAAGAATTCAATCTTGTTTCTTCTTCTGTAAAGACGAAAGAGCCGTTTAGATGCAGTTTACATTCTGTTCTAGAATATAGCCTTCTAAACGAGGAGGGAAATATTAATGAAGACATTGATGGATAATTTTAACAAGGAAAGGCGTTAACAGTTTGAAGCAACAGCTTAATGGGTTGTGCATTTCAGTGGGTATTTGCATACTCAGTGACATTGTCAGAAGGGAGGAGGGAGAATGGAAAGAGCTGGGCAGAGGACACCAGGCGGGAAATAAGGGCAATCTCCAAGTAGACTAGGACTGTCCAACTCTTATTTGTTCTTACCGTTCTCATTTCAAGAATGGTTTGAGAAGAGCTTGTCCTTTTGTGTCTTGTATAGGCAAGCAGGTCATCAGTCTTGCTTCCCTTCTGACTCTGACCACCCCGA
The DNA here is from genome assembly GCF_014898765.1 of Herpailurus yagouaroundi. Classification (NCBI taxonomy): domain Eukaryota; kingdom Metazoa; phylum Chordata; class Mammalia; order Carnivora; family Felidae; genus Herpailurus; species Herpailurus yagouaroundi. Next base: position 55,286,644 of record NW_024412400.1, read on the forward strand.
CCCCCCACCTCCCATCTACCTCGATCTCATCTCTATCATCACTGTAGGTTTTTTTTGCTTCTCCCGTTATAGTCTGTCCCCATCACACCCTGGAGCTGATCTGTTTTTGGCTACCAGTCTTCGCCATCAGACTTTGTATAGGCAAGTTTGTATAGGCAGCTCCTTCATGGCTCCCCATGACGCCATAAGATCAGGCTGTTGGCATCTGTCATTTATTGCCTCTTCCAGCCCCTCTAGCTGAGGAGCCCACACAACCCCTATCCTCCCCACCTTCTGGGACTTCACAGAGATTAGGCACCAATGAGAAGCAAAAAATATGTATCAATTGTCTGAAGCTTCAAATTGATTTGGACTCTCTCCTAATCCTTTTAAATGTGATACGTGTTTAAATTAAGAGGAGCAGAAACAAAAATGATTTGGGAAAATGATAATGTTATCCTAGCTTTTTTCAGTAACATTCTAACATGGTTAAGAAAATGGACTGTCAGATTTGATCAGTGTTGTTGAAGTGAACAGCCATCATTCTCAGAGTGTCTGGAGTTAAATTCTCACCCAGCAGGAACAGTTTTAATGACTGAAGAATCCAGTAACACGGAGAAATAGCTGAATCTCAATGCACTGCTGACCTCTCACGTTGCCCCTCTCTCTTTTGTTTTTCAGGTACAACGTGTTTGATTGCTCTGCTATCAGATAAGGACCTCACCGTGGCCAACGTGGGTGACTCAAGAGGGGTCCTGTGTGACAAGGATGGGAACGCCATTCCTTTGTCTCATGATCATAAGCCTTACCAACTGAAAGAAAGAAAGAGGATAAAGAGAGCTGGTGAGCTTGTGAATACCTCCAAGGACTGTCTGCCATCCTGTTCGGTGAACAAGGTGGCTTGCTTGGATTGCCTGTGGGGGATGAGATGTTCAGTTACCCAGTGATTAGTAGATGAACACAGAGGCTGGTGCTGAGGTAGCTGAGACTTAACTTTGGGACATTTCTTGTCAAATGACCACGGAACTTGCCCTTCTTCAAGGCCAAAGATTCCAAAAGGGCCCCCCCAAAGCCCTTTACCTATTTAAAGGCTAACGAGATCTTTGGGCGCCTGCTTGCCATACTCTGTTTCCTCCAGCCACCCCAAACTACTAACCATTCCCCAAATGAACCATGTCTCTGGTAGCTCTGTGCCTTTGCACGTGCCATCCCCACCATCCATTGGATAACGATTACTTGTCCTTTAAGATAAAGGCATCCTTTTGGAAGTCTTCCCTGTCACTGCGCCAAAGGCTCCCCCAGTCTGGATTAGGTGCGCCTTCATCTTTCCCAGCATCCTATGTGGGTAACCTATAGGGTTACCTTTCACAATGTATGGACATACTTGGCTCTCCTATCTGTCCTGTCTTCCTGATTGTGAACTCTCTGAGGGCAGGAATTTGGTCTTGTTCCTCTCTCTGCTCCCAGCACCTAACTCAGTGAGTGCTCGGCACAAGTAAATATTCTGGGGTGGGGCTGGGGGTGTCCCTTTTTTATTAATTTGTTTCTATATCTAGAGGCTGGGGATACAAACTTACATTCTGGAATTGGGATGGGGTGGGGAATGGAGTAGACAGACATTAACAATAAATAAGTAAAAATAGGTAAATTGTCTAGTATATTACAAAGTGATAAACATTACGAGGAGACACAAAGCAGGCAAGGGAATGGGGAGTGTCAGGGATGGTCACTATAGGCCTCACCAAGGTGACATTAGGACAGAGACTTGAAGGAAGAAGATCAGTTGATGATTATATTTTCATAATTCACTTTGGAGGGATTCTTTTCTAGCTGTGGAAAGGAGGAGTCCCTCCCTCTGCAGACTGACAAGTGAGGCATGTAGGCTCTGTGCAGTATGCCAGGCGGCAGACCCAGCTGTCCAAGGGGAGCTCACGTACCCTGGGTCTCTAACCAGAATGGGCCCCTGCTGCCCAGGGTAATTGCAGTTGACTCTCAGTCTCTACAGGTCAGCTTCTGCCCAGAACCTAATCAACATTTGAGTTTTCACAGTAGGAAGCTGTACTGTTGAGTCAAAAAGTGTTGAATTTTATTACAACCTTCTGCTTCAGTGACTGCTTGAGATGCAGAATTTTTAATGAAAGCTTTGGTCAGGTTTTTTGTTGGTGGGATGGAACAGATGATGTTTTAGGAGCATCTGTCCAGCTGCAAGTAATATGAGCAAAATTGCTGGCTTCCTTACTTACAAAGACACCATTTCCCTGTGAATCCACTGCAACCCTGGACTTATGACACAGTTAGTCTGTGCTCGTGTAAACACAGGCAAGGGTGTGTGTGCAATGCACGATACCTTGAAATGTCATCATAGCATCCAGCGTGCCCTTCTGAAATGGCATTCCCATTTTATCCTTCCTCCTCGTCCCTGCCAGACCCACCACCTGCACCCCCACCCTGCAGGGATGCTTTATAGAAGCCAATTTGGACACAGTCTCCAAGGAAGTTAATCGAACCGGCTGTGTCAAGGGTGTATTTTATACCAAGGCTTAAGGGACAGTGATTGGTTTTATTACCTTTATGTGTGTTTTCTCTGACCTCAGCCTTCCTTTCAGGACATCTTTCCCTGTCCTACTTAGCATAACAATACACTGCGACCAGTCTGGGCCAAATATATTTTGGTCCGTCTGTCTTCATTCCTTTTGTTGTTTCCAACAACAGCAATGGTATCAGCTGCCATTTATTATTGTTTGCTCACTGTGCTGGGAGCCAAGACTGGTTCTTTACATATGCTTTCTTTTTACTTACTTTATGAGATTGATGATGTTATCCTCATTTTACAACCACGGAAGTGGGACCTCATAGAGACATGTGTGCCCAAGGACACACAACTAGTGAATGGTGAGATGAGAATTGAGACCCAGGACGTGGACTCTGGAGCCCATGCTCTTGCCCACTAGACCACACTTCCTGGAATGTTCTCATAGATTCCTGCCCATAGAAGTCCTACCTGTCATTCAAAGCCCAGCTTTACTGCTCACTCCTCCCTGACTATCACAAAGGTATCATTGCTCCTTCTCCATCTGATTATAGCATTTAGCAGGTACTAGTTTCTCCCTAAAAGAATACTTCTTTTTTTTTTTAATTTATTTAAATCCAAGTTAGTTGACATATAGTGTAATAATGATTTCAGGAATAGAATTTAGTGATTCATCACTTATATATAACACTCTGTGCTCATCCCAACAAGTGCCCTCCTTAATGTCCATCACCCATTTAGCCCATCCCCCCCACCCCCAACCAACACCCTGCCAGGAACCCTCAGTTTGTTCTCTGTATTTAAGAATCTCTTATGGTTTGTCTCCCTCTCTGTTTTTATCTTATTTTTGCTTCTCTTCACTTATGTTCATCTGTCTTGTTTCTTAAATTCCATGTATGAGTGAAATTATGTGATATTTATCTTTCTCTGACTGACTTAATACACTTTAGTTCCATCCACGTTGTGCAAATGGCAAGATTTCAAGGAAATCTTTGCTTTGTGCTTACAGTTGTCAATACATGTGGCTTTTCCTTTCTGCTAGACACTACTTCTTTTGAGAAAGGTCTGGATCTTATATAACTTTATAGCCTGTAAATTGCATTGCATGGAGTATACATTTAATAAATATCCGACAAATAATATGTGAATGAATAATGTTCTAGCTTCTTTCAAGAAAAAATAATAATAGATAATATTGAGTGCATGTTATATTCAGGCACTGTGCTAAATGATTTATATGGAATAACTCCTTTATTTCTCACAAGTCAATAGAATAGGTGGTATTATTGCCCACGCTTTGTAGTCAGGGAAACCTAGAATCAGAGAGAGAGAGCTTCTCGTCTGAAGTCACACATAGCTACAAGTGACAGAGCCAAGAATCAAATCTAAGCAGTCAACCCGAGAGCCTAAGCTTTTAACCACTGTGCTAAAATACACCTTTCTTTAATCCTGATCCTATCTGGGGAGTTGTTTTGAGATCTAGATGCACCCAAGGGTGGCCTTGAGCTAAATGAAGTAGCCCAGTGGGGGTCTTTGGTTCCCGTTCTTATGCCTTTCAGCACTCTTTTGCCGTTGTCATTGATCGCTACCCTGGTGCTCCCTACTGTCCATCAAGGTGTTGTTGAGTTAAAACCAATGCCCTCACCTATATGTATCTTCCTACCCTCAATATTTATATTGATATAGTCTTCAGAGCCTTTAAGATGCTAAAGATGAGGACGTGAGGATCTACTGGTAGAATGTGAAACCTCAAGTCATGTGGTGGGAATACTCTCCTGGCAGTGCCAGGGGAGCTGAGGGGGGCACATGCAATAGATGAGCCTTTTGTACATGCACCCAGACTCTGCCGTGTGTGTGAGATAATGGCTGGTCAAGCTAATGGGCTCCTTCTGTCTTTACAGGTGGTTTTATCAGTTTCAATGGCTCCTGGAGGGTCCAGGGAATCCTGGCCATGTCTCGATCCCTGGGGGATTATCCGCTGAAAAATCTCAATGTGGTCATCCCAGACCCAGATATCCTGACCTTTGACCTGGACAAGCTCCAGCCCGAGTTCATGATCTTGGCATCAGATGGCCTCTGGGATGCTTTCAGCAATGAAGAAGCTGTTCGATTCATCAAGGAGCGCTTGGATGAACCTCATTTTGGGGCTAAGAGCATAGTTTTACAGTCATTTTACAGAGGCTGCCCTGACAATATAACAGTCATGGTGGTGAAGTTCAGGAATAGCAGCAAAACAGAAGAGCAGTGAACCCCTCAGGGTTTCGTCTGCCTTAGACTAAAGGACTTTCAACACACTGGTCTCTTTTAATGTAGTGAAAGGCGTGGGAGTTACAATTAGGATCATCTACCTAGACATGGGATTCCCCCTCCCTGGTGGCCATAGGTCTATATGCAGTAATGAACAGAGGGTGCTCTCAGCCAATGTAGCCAAGAGGCTGGAAAATGGTTTCTTCATGTTTTTCCAAGTCTTTCATCCGATGTTGAAAATATATAAATATATAGCTGTAGATTCACACGTATGAAGTGAATGGCATATGTGCCATATATTCTCCCATTTGAGATTCTTTTCAAGATCTCTTACAGGGTTCTCCAGGCATCAGACTTTGTCCTCTCTTCGGAGCCGTGAACAGAGCAGGCCTCCAGAGCTGCAGGAGACAGGCTTCAGCGTCCCCTGTGAGTCAGGGCTGATGTGTCAACGCCCGTTGCTGAGAGGCAGAGCTATCCTGAGAGTGCTTTGTCCTTCTGAGCCCAGGTTTTTCTGCCCAGCAGCAGCCCAGACACAGATTTGGGATGGTTTATTATTCCGTGGCCGCTCTTAGAGACTGAGGGCAGTGGGGAGGATGAGAGCTGCCTGCACAGCAGACATAACCTTTTCCCCTGGCTTCCTTTATTAGTTAAATAGACTCTGTGTACCACCTGACCAGTCTTTGTGCGTTTATCCTAATTGTGCATGACCTTAACCTTTTGCTTCTACCTTACCTTATGTAATAGGCAGCTGTGAAACTTCACCACCAGACACCACGATTTTTTGTCTTACCAAGAAACCTGTTCGGGGAAATGAGTAACGCAAATCACAATACCATAATTCCTTCAGTCTTTAAGGGTAGAGGAAAATAGTGGCCAAATAAGTCACAGTGCCTCTTGGGAAATCTACTGTTTGCATTAGGAGAGAAAGCTGGTGAGGTCACCACCCTGAACTGAGCTCCAGCGGCCAGTTTTTGTGCGGGTTTTTTTTCCTCGGCTATCCTATTAGCTTTCATGTATCTTTCAAGCAGTGTTCAGAGAAGCAGCAGCCTCGAACTGCGTGTGTGTTCCCTGAAGCCCAGTACACAGTTCCCAGTGCGGTTTGGCATTTGGTGATAAAATGCTGGCATGTGCTTCTCCTTGACAGTGGAAAGGCAGCAGCCGGTAACATTTGGTTGCAGATCACCGTCCACACTAGGTAGCTTTCCCCAAAGAAATACAATCCGTCCCACACCGCCCTGCCCTGTGTTTCAGGCAACCCAGCTGTCTGGGAATTCAAGCTCAAACCTGTATTGTTAAGTGGCTCAGAGTTATTTCAGTGCAAAGCTTGCTGCTCTTTATTTCCTATCTCCAAAGTCATGTTTCCAATATCAGTATTGTATAAATTAATTGACAGAAAATGCTGGGTCATCCTGTTTGCCTGGCTGACGTGGCTCAAGCAACCAAACAAGATTTTTGTTGTGTCTCCGCCCCTCTGTGTCTGAAATGTCAAGGTGTCCACCTGGTTTTGTCCTTCTCAAGTGGGCACTTGTCGTTAGAGCTTCTCAAAGGCCCCATTGCTTGGCCACCTCTGGTCCACGGTGCTCCTCGCCTCCCCCCCCACCCTTATTCAACTATGCAGCTTTCCGGAAGCAGGTTCCAAGGGAGGACCTGGGAGGATGAAAAGATTCCCTTACGGCTGCCAAGGACTGCACACCCTGTCTTGATTCCTCCAAGCACTTACCTTTCTTTGACTGCAGTGAGAATTAATAATGGTTTCCCAAGAGATTTGGCTCACTTTGGTAAACTGTAACATTAGAATTTCCAACATTAGAATCAGAACCCTGATTTTTTTTTCAGCTATAGAATGTTCTAGTACAAAATATCTGCCACCATTTTAGATTGAAGTGTTTGCATATTGAGAGACAGTGAGCATTTGGATGTGTGTATCTGGGTGGGGGTCAGGAGAGGAATGTAGGAGTCATGCTGGTTGTGCTCAGTGATGGGACAGTCAAGCCAGGTGGCCCATGTTTGCTTGGAGATCTAGGACATTGTGACTCTGGAGAGTTACCAAAGCCCACCAGGAACAGGCAGTTTCAGCATGTTGTGCTACACAGTCCATTTTCCTTTTTTATTTTTAACTTAACCCTAAAATTCATCATAACAAGAGAAAGAAATTATTAAATTCCATGATCATTGTTATTGTCTAAAATGAAAATAGTAATGTTTTGGTGAAGACAAAAAAGCAAAGCCACAGTGGAGTCCTGTTTGTTTACCCTGCGCGATGTCTTCCTAGGCGGCACCCAGTGCAGGACTGTATGCCTGGGGAAGCCCCCAGCTGAGGTTCACAAGGTGGCTTCCAAATTTTGCTTTGTAGAATTAACTCCTTTCTGAATTTAACCACATAGTGTGTGTGTATTTCCTACTCCCTTTCTTTCTGCCTCTTTTCCTCCTACTTTGGCTTGTAGATTTTTCAAAGATAGACATTTTAGGCAAAATAGTAGCAGTTTTATTAATAGCTGTGTCTAAACTTAGAGAATTTTGCTTCCTTCCCCTGTCCTGGAGCTCTCTCTGACCCTCCGTCCAGCTGTTTGGGGTCTACAGACATCACCCCTGGGGTGCCCTGTGGCTCATTTTCTAGGGACAAGGGAAGTTGAATCTAGCCTTTAGGGAAATTGATTTGAGGAGTTTGCATGTGAAACTTCCCTAAACAGCACTGCCAAAGCTTTGGAATTACCACACGAGGCCGCCCAGACTCCCTAGCCCGAGTTCGCATTGCCAATAGCCCCATGGTGCCAAATTTTGGGATGATTTTGCGGTCTTTTAAAAATGAAGTTGGGAATGAATGACCACATGCTTATGAGCCCCCAGCAAGGTGCCAAGCCCAGATCCTCATTAATGCACTGCTCTGCTTCTGCTCCACTGGCAATTTATACTCTTAACATGGGTTGGGATTAGGGGCAAGGGTAGGACAAGATAGGAAAACTTTTTAAAAAATTCATTGTATTTGCAATTCTTTAATCAAAGGAATAAACAATACTTACATTAAAAACTCCAAAGCTAGTTCCTAAGATCTGCATTCATTTTATGTGACCAACTTGTCCAAGGCACTTAACTCTGAAGTCACTATTGTAATACAACATGACTGTGCACAGATGTACACATTACTGGTAACCAATGGCTACATTCTATTCCTTGCGGTAGATAAAAGGTATTGGCCTCTTGAATCTTGTCTATGTGATAAAGGTATTACGAAGAGTATTTTTTTTGTAGAGTAAAGGAGCACAGGCAATCTGGATAATTTAACACAGGGCTTATTTCAGGCAACTGTAATGATTTCAACCCACATACATTTTGTGCATACGGGATTGCGTTAGAGTGACAGCATCATCATTTCAATCCAACTGAAGTAATTCTAGGAAATTGATTACATTATTGAATTGGATCACTGGGATTTCCGGCAGTACATGCGAGATACACAAGGGAGTGATCACTTTTTTCCTTTGCCCGGTATACCTTGATTTTCTGGATTTTTTTTCTCCTCGAGTTATGGCCACATCGAATGCTCTTACAACTATGTCAATGAAGAAGGTTTAGAAAGGGCAACATTTTGTAGTGCATTTGAAAGTCTGAGAATACATGCTGTGGATAAAGCTTTATTCTTTAATGATTTCAGAAAAATTGTTTTCCCTTTGACTCATCATCATTAGACTGATCCTCCCATAATGTTCTCCCCAGATTGCCTTAGCTTGTCACACCAGCATTCCTGAACCAGCTCTGCAGAAATGACATGACTGTTAGATACCACACTGGGGCCTATTTAATTGCCTCTAGATTAAATTGTTGGTATCTAGACTTTTGAGCTACTTAGCTGAACATGGCAGGAGTAATAGAATCCAGTGTTCCCCAGAGTGTGTTCTATAGAACCTAAGTTCCAAATGGAGGTGCTCTTCCAAATATAAGGTTCCATGGTCAAATGAGTTTGGGAAACATACTATCTTATCATACTGTGTGCTTATAAGCACATAGAAGGTTTTAATTTAAATGTCCTATGGTGGGGCGGTGGGGGGGGGGGGGGCAAAATATACCACAAATGTAATTTAAGTTAGCTCAGTGTTTTCCAGATTAATTTGAACAGAGAAACTTTTTTGAGTAACACCTAGTAACATTCCAAGGAGCTTGTGTTCCATAGGACCCACATTGGAAATTCTGGTATATGGAAATATTACTGTTTTCTCATTCACTGTGACTCTTAGTAGTAGCAGTACAGTTCGCAATTTTGAAACAAGTCCTTTCACATAGGAGGCTGATTTGTCAGTGAAAGCAGTGTTAAGAAGCAGTCTGACTTAATAAGCCCATCAGCAGCCTCCCGTTGATAACAGAAGCCCAGCAGTCCTACCTGAAGCTCTAAACTTCTCTCTTCTGTGTGAATAATAAGTAGGAGCCTTGCCGTAGCTAGGGATTTCTTAGATTCATTCCAAGAGCTTTCCGTTCTGTTTCGAAGTTACCTCTTGGCTTTCCAGATTGAATCAAAACAAATAGATTTATATTTCATCACAACGTGAGAGTTTAAATATACATATTTAAAATAATAGAAAAGGGGGAAAAGACTTGGTTTTAATTCATTTTAAATTTAAAAAAAATTTTTTTTTTTTCCAACGTTTATTTATTTTTGGGACAGAGAGAGACAGAGCATGAACGGGCGAGGGGCAGAGAGAGAGGGAGACACAGAATCGGAAACAGGCTCCAGGCTCTGAGCCATCAGCCCAGAGCCCGACGCGGGGCTCGAACTCACGGACCGCGAGATTGTGACCTGGCTGAAGTCGGTTGCTTAACCGACTGTGCCACCCAGGCGCCCCCATTTTAAATTTTTAACTCAATTTTTAAAATTATGTATCCATTGTGTAATAATGGAAATGTAAACTAATAACACTTCTTTACTCTCTTTCCTCTGTCATTCTTTCTAGATTCAATGATATAATCCGAATCAATCAAAGCTCATTCATTCTAAAATCCCTTTCCCATATTTTCCCACCTTTCACATTTTATGTATAAGATAGTTTGGTAAGTCATCTCTTGCATCAGATGTAGGGCTTGACTATATTGCTCCATACTCCTCACTCAGCCTGGGCAGTGCTGGGAAGCTCTGAGAGGCAATCCCAAAATAACAGATGAAATAAATTTAGTCCCAAACGTGGCGCACGGGGAATTTAGGGTAACTTCATTAACTCAGAATTACCTCCACTGTCCAGGAATTATACCCACCCTGTGGACATTATCCAAACTAGTAAAAAGCTGAAAGTGAAATTATTCAGGCCAAGTGGCAGATGGTGGAGGGCAAGTGATGGTTGACACTACATGGCTTCCGTCAGATATGTGCGTCTAGACACGTTTTCTAATATGTAAATTTTTTGCTAATTCATGATGCTTATGCTTTGTCCATTACTTTTTTGTTACCACTGTTAAGCTGCAGACTCTTTAAGAGATGCTTATACTAATTTTGATGTGCTTAGTAATGACCACACCAGCACCTGTATAATCACTTTCTTAATCCAAACTAAGGACTTTGTAGAGAGCATGTAGTAGCTGTGCATTTTAACAAATCATCATAGGCATTTTCACAATTCAAAACTCTGCCAGCCAGCAAGCAAGCAGCAAACGTGTAGGTTATATTTAGAGATGTGGTTCCATTTATTCTAGAAGTCCTATAATCTGGTATTATTTAACTACAAAATTCCCCCTGACATTTGCCAAATTTGAACTAAGCTCAGAGCCTCCAAGTACCTGAGTCCTTGGCTCTGAGCACCAGCAGATTGCCGCGAAGGGTCTCACAGCAGATTGTGGTGGGTGAGCATTGAGGGCAGGACCACGTGCATGAGTCACTCATTACCTCTGTAGGAGAGGGAGTATCGGCCACACTCTCCCATCACCTTCTGTCATGAGGAAATTCCAGAGGTTAAATATGATATCATGCATTATCTCCACTTGCTTCTGTATATATCTGACAATGCATAATTTAACCTATGTTTGCACAGAAACAATGGTAGAAGTAGTAATCAAGGAACTGGGGGAGAATATCTTAAGGGTACCCAGACACTAAAACTGTAAAAAGTAGGTTTTCCAAAATTTGTATTATCAGTCTTCTGCCATACATGGGTCATATTTAATAGTAATTACTGACACGTGCACACAGATCAGTAGAAGGCAATTGTTCCCACATCTTACCTACTCAGATGAGTGGCTTCCTACTTAGAGTATTGCCTAATGCTTTTTTTATGGGTTAAGAAAGACAGAATTCTAGAGCTCCTTTTATAGGACTGCTAGAACAAGCAGAATGACATCTAAGAAAAATAATTTGAACATTTTTTTTAATTTAAAAAAAGGCAAAATTAATTTCCAGTATGGTCAAAGTCAGAATGAAAAGAAAAGCATTTTTAAGAACACATAAAAGACAAAATTAAAGGAGAATAATATAAAAGGAAATATTTTAAGAAAAGAAAGCATATTTTATTACATTATGAATCATGCTTTCTGATACTTGTGGTTTTTCTGAAGTTAAGGAGATAACATTGAAATAAGAAAGTGAAAATTGAGTTATTTGTAAAGTTAGTAAAATTACAGTCCCTGTTCCATTCTTTCCCAATGAAAATGAATACATGTGGTCTTATTTATTGCTGCTCTAAACACCTTCACTGTTCTAGGTTCTGTTTACTTTCCAAATCTTAGCTACAACAGAGAGCAAATTTTAGAAGACATAATTTTTCAAATGCCAACATGAATACCAGTGAGTATTCAATTCAAAACAGACGATTATGAATCACTCAACTGGGTTTTACTCCCGAAACCAAGACTACACTGTATATTTACTAACTTGAATTTAAACCAATTTTTAAAATAAATAAATAAAACACAATTACAAAAACAACAGGGTCATTCCGTGTTCTCACCTGTGGGAGGTTTTCTAATCCATATAATGCAAAGGGCCATATTTGCTCATATAATTTAAAAAAAAAAACACCAATCATGTAGAAATGATGTTTCAGACATCTTTAGCCCAAGAGAATGAGGTCTTTTGTGCAAATTTTAAATTTCTGTCTGAGTATATGTAAGAATAAACAATGACTGCTTAGTGTACTAATGAAAAGGTACAAATCCTGCTATTTGGGAAAAAACTAGAAACATGGGACATTAAGCAAGACTACTCTCCACATTTAGGCTCTAAGACTATAACCAAACAGGCTTCATGTATTGGTTATTTTGATTGCCCTTTTATCTCAGGCATATATTCAGAATATAGAGTAATAAATACAAAAATGGAGAAAATCCAATAACTTTTGCTTCTATTTTAGAATGCAGGGGTGCCTAGCTGGCTCAGTCGGTACAGCATGCAACTCCTAATCTCGGGGTCGTGAGTTCAAGCTTCACACTGGGCACAGAGATTACTTTAAAGAAATTAGAAAGCAGTGTTTGCCCTGGTTAATTTGTCTGAAATACTTGTTCATATTGAAACATTAACACCTACAACATTGTCTTCAGTTTACCCTTCAATTACTAAAGCAAATGGCTTTGAGGTATAGCACGTACACAATTTCAGTGCAGGTTGTCCAGCTGAAATTTACTTTGCAATGCCTCAGTGTTCCCATGGTGAGCCAGGAAAAGGAAAATAAAAGGAAGAAGAAGAAATTTTAATAAGGTCAGAGAATGGTTATTCTGACAAGCCTGGAAAATAGTAATGAAGTTAAACGCTCCAGTGTGAACGTACGTAATTTCTATATGCCAAATGTACAAGGTATATTTTTAAATATAAGCATTATTGCATTTATAACAGATTGATCTACCTTATGAACAGATTTCATTAGAAAAGACACTATTTTTGCTGTAAGTACATCTGCTTGTATGTTTTATTCTTTCCTTTACTAATTTTTCTTTTTTTTCAGATTACCTGACATGTGCCAAGCAGAGATAGTCTGAATGTCTCTAATGGCGAGCACTCAGGCACCATCCCTGCCTTCTTGGCATTTACAGCCCACGGGAGGTTTCGTAGATATTCTAATGCTCACTTTTGGCTGAATGGGTTGAAAATTGGCATCTATCATGATTTCCTCCAATAGGCTTAGATTTGTGAAGACAGGGCAGAATTATAATAATTCTTTCCTACACATAAGAGAGTGCATGATAAAAGATTAGGGATATCTTGCTCACATCCAAGCAAATTGCATCAGGTAATTATTCCATGTTAGATCACCTAAGTTTTTCTTAGGAAGTGAGGAAGTGAGACAGAGAGCCTCTGTAGACCAGGGCAGGGGTTAGGCTGTCCCAGAGGAGGCCATCATTGAGGCCTCCACCCAAGTCAGACGACAGCCATACAAGGGCCCCATTATTAAGGAAGTAAAGGAGAGTTGGAGAGAGGAAGAGAGAAAAAAAAAAAAACACATAATTGAGTAATGTTTTTTATGAATGGTATAGCTCCAAAGCTCTGATCTCATTCCTTGCTGGATTTTAAAACAGTGACTTTGTATTAAGTTTGACTGAACCAATTTCAACATCACGAAATTTTTCCATTAGTACTTTCTTGCTATTTTAAAAATTATAAGAAATTGTTTATAAAAAGGTAACCAGGATCCATAAATTATTAGACAATGCTTTTTTTTAGGAATCTTCAGATTATATATAATCATTAAATCACAGGGCTCAGCAGTAGTATAGTCAAAGCCAAGGTGTCTCTCCCTCCAGGATCCTCTCCTGGAGGAAAGAATTACAGAAAAGGAGAATAAGGAATAATGACAATATCTCTCCATGGCATATTTTAATTTTTGTTCCCAAGAAGCTATATAGTGTAACAATCTTATGCCCCAAAAGAGAACCCAGAACTGAGGGTGTTTATCAACAGTGTTCCTAAATATATAAATAAGTGAACTCGTTATATAGAAAATTGACATGTCTCAGGAATATAATAATTTCTTGGTTTTAAAAATGAAAAGACTAAATGCCAGGTTGTTTTTTAATCATAAATTTTGGTATCCATAGTAACTTTTGGCACGGAATTTAAGTTTTATATTTTGAACAAAAATAGCAACATCTATTTTCTGTATGGCAAAACAAAACTAAATACCAGACTTTTATTTTTAACCACAGAAGCCACCACTTCTAAGTTCTTTGCCTGGTCATCTTACCTAGATATCTTTTTCTGTTTATGGCAATTGCTTCTTTATCCAAGGAACGTTAGCTACTGCCAAATGACATTAGAATCCTACTGAATTAGAATAATAGAAGGTGAATGATAAGAGATTGGGAATATCTCATAGTGATCAGAAGTGGGGAGTTTTGTTGCTGTTTTGTTTTTAAGCATGAGAACATATAAAAGAAAATTCAAATTAAGGCAAAACAATTTATGATTTGGTAAGATTAAAACCAGAGGTGGAGTCCCATTATTAAGGAAGTAAAGGAGAGTTGGAGAGAGGAAGAGAAAAAAAAAAAACCACATAATTGAGTAATGTTTTTTATGAATGGTATAGCTCCAAAGCTCTGATCTCATTCCTTGCTGGATTTTAAAACAGTGACTTTGTATAAGGTTTGACTGAACCAATTTCAACATCACGAAATTTTTCCATTAGTACTTTCTTGCTATTTTAAAAATTATAAGAAATTGTTTATAAAAAGATAACCAGGATCCATAAATTATTAGACAATGCTTTTTTTAAGGAATCTTCAGATTATATTTAATCATTAAATCACAGGCCAAAACAATTGCTCAAATCAAACAGGCTTTCTGATAAGTTAGTCCCTGAAAATTATCCATGATAAATATAACAAAATCTTCACAAAACCTCATTACTCTTGGTACTCTTTAGAGGTTTGTATACCTACTATTCTATATTTGTCTCTAAGAGACATTTGAAACAATGTCAGATGTTAGTTTGGTGTAGAGCTCAGAGTAGATGACGGTTCACGGTCACTCAAGATGCATGGTGTGTCGTTCAGGTCCCTTTGATGTGTGCTAGGGGTAGATTTAGCCTTGTGGAGACTAATGTGTTCATGCAATCACTGATTCTGTGTTGTTGTATACAAAATGAACAGCTAAAAGTTCACCCTTGATGACAAGATTAAAGCAAAAATAAACACATTAAAGTCATTGGACTTTATACATGGGATCGCTGCTGTTCTGTTCTTTTGGTTCAACTCGTTTTCCATTCTAATCTCTGCTCTGGGGTTTTACAGTTTCTCAGTGCTTTTCAGTTAAAGTAGCTGTTGAGTGGAGATGCCATGTAGGAAACAGCAAAACAATTCATGGGCCAAGACCAAAGCACAACAGAAGCGAGAGATAGGAGATACTGAACCTTCGAGTGCTATCATTTGGAACAGGAATAAGCCTGGCTATGGTTCAAAACAAGGTAAATTTTTAAAAATGGATGCAACAAAAATTTTTTATTGTTAACACAACTTTTATTCAGCTTGATACCTCATCAACCAAGTTTATATAATATAACTAGTATTAGGTGATGACAGAGTAGCTATACATACATGCAAACTATAGCAACATGGTATGGCACACCTCTCAGAAAAGTGTTCAGAAGAAAATAGCCATGTACAAAGGTTCTCACAGATGCAGGAAAAAACACCGTGGAATCTGGAGACCGTGAAATAAACACACACACACACGCACGTGTAGTACTACTTTTAGGTATTCTAAAGGTGAAATGCTCAAGCGTGACCAGTACCTAAAACCTAGATGAAGAACAATAAAAGTTAATCAGCAGATTGCCAAATTTGAAATTGGGTGTGACAAAGCAAAAAAATATGGTCTTGGATTAGTTTTCTCCTTTTCATTACAAATAATATTTGATAGCCAGAGTAGAAAATGCAGCCCCCAAATTCTAGTCTTCTACCCCTTTTTCTAGGTAGAAAATTTCTAACATAGAATGAGAAATGTGATTCAAGATTTCAGGATGGATGTTTGCCATCTGAGTTAGAGTAAGAACTATGGACTTTTCCAATACTAGCCACAGAGCCAAAGAAATAGGAATGAAGATCCACAAACACCCCATTTTCACTTACAGCAATGGGTTATATATCTGCTGTTTCCTTCCTTCTATTTTGTTTTAGAAATATAGTAGTGGCAATTTATCAGTTTGTTTTTTGTGGGTTTTTTTTTTTTTTTTTTGAGGTAACAACAGCAGATCCTGGTAGCATAAGCAGAATGGGAATTTAAGGATTTTAATATAAGTGGTGCCTCATGGAATTCAAGGTCAGTAAGTATTTAAATACAGTCTTGGGAACAGTGCACACCTAAGACTCAAAAGCTATCAAGGATGCTACAGGGCTTTCTCTTCTAGCTCTCACAGACTGACTGGTACTGAACTAGCCCATCTACCATAAACAACTATAAAACTGGACGTAACTATATTAAGCAGCTGTTTTCAAGCATTAGACAATAGCCAGTGTAAGATAGCAATCTCTGAAAGAAGGGATCACAAATTATCCCATGATCAACTCTGTCTGTAAAGGGACAGTTTTCTGATTGTGGCACAGCATGCTGGAGTCCAAGCAGAGCTGGACCAAACCAAATCTACAGAAATCAGGGTTTGGGGCAAGTGATGTGACTAGAATCTGTGGAGGGCTGTACAGGGGGAGTTTCAAGAAGTCTATGTGTGGGCCCTCCATGAGTTCTTAGCCACGGGCTTTACTGAGTGTGTGCAGGGTGAAACACTGAGGCTTAACAGAAAGTGGCTGCTACTGTGTTGAGAGTGAAATAGAAACACTACATCTTGAGTATTGCTGGGGAATATCAAGTTCTGACCCAAGCAGAGTGGGGAGACCTCCTTAATACTGTTAACAACCCAGACATCCAACCTGTGCCTTAAGGGTAAAGACCATTATCTAAATTAAGGCCTACTTCAGACCTAGCCTAATTGAGCCTAAAACCAAGTGCTAATAAGATCCACAAGAGAGCCTAAGGTGGGAAGTTGAATTCTAACAAGTTGGAGGGGCTTGAGGACACTTCAGCCTTTTATAGACAGGCTGAAACAAACCATAATATGTACCCCTTCCTCCATCCATCCCTCCCCAAGTCCCACCAAAATACAAGGTCAAGATGATCAGCTAATAACTGAACCACTTACTAGAACAAAAATAAAAACCCAAAACTCTTCAGAAGAAGATAATGGAATC
This sequence comes from Herpailurus yagouaroundi, assembly GCF_014898765.1. Taxonomy (NCBI): domain Eukaryota; kingdom Metazoa; phylum Chordata; class Mammalia; order Carnivora; family Felidae; genus Herpailurus; species Herpailurus yagouaroundi. The sequence goes on from NW_024412400.1 coordinate 55,303,544, forward strand.
CAGAATATTTACATATTTATAACATTGCTCCCATTGTCTAGTACAATATAAAATCAAGAAGTCACCAGACACCCAAAGAAACAGGAAGATGTGACCACTAGTCAAGAAGAAACAGCAGTCAATAGCAACCAATTCTGAGAGGCCTAGATAATTGATCTTAGCATATTTTACAGCAGCTATAATAAATATATTCAAGGAATTAAAGGCAACTATGGTCTTAAAGAGAAAATAGATATGGCATCTCAACAGAGAAATGGAAACTAAAAATTCTAGAACAGAAAAGTAAATAAATGGAATGAAAAATTCACTGGATTCGCTTAACAGAACTTAGAGATGGCAAAAGGAATCAGTGAACTTGATTATACAGATTGCCCAGTTTGAGGAAAAGGTGAGAAAAAATTGAAGGAAAATTAATGGAACTTCAGGGATATGTAGGACACTATAAAACAGTATAAGGTACAAGTTAGTCAAATGCCGGAAAGAGACAAGAAGAGTGGGGCAGAAGAATATTTGAAGAAATAATGGCCACAGATTTCTCAAATATTATGGAAAATGTCAATATATAGAACCAGGAAGATCAACCACAGGGAAGCTAAATATGAAGAAAGCACACTCCATAAAGAATTACCTGATGCAAAGTGTCAATAGCAACACGGTTAAGTCTTCCTCTAAGGGGTGCCTGGGTGGCTCAGTCGGTTAAGCATCTGACTTTGGCTCAGGTCATGATCTCACAGTCCATGAGTTTGAGCTCTGAGCCTGGAGCCTGCTTCGGATTCTCTGTCTCCCTCTCTCTCTGCCCCTCCCCTGCTCATGCTCTGTCTCTCTGTCTCAGAAATAAATCAAAACATTTAAAAAAAAATTTTTTTAAGAAGTTCTCTAAAACAATCGATTTGAAAAATAATTTTTTTAATTTTTTTTTAACGTTTATTTATTTTTGAGACAGAGAGCATGAATAGGGGAGGGTCAGAGAGAGAGGGAGACACAGAATCTGAAACAGGCTCCAGGCTCTGAGCTGTCAGCACAGAGCCTGACGCGGGGCTCGAACTCAGGGCATGACCTGAGCCGAAGTCGGACGCTGAACCGACTGAGCCACCCAGGCACCCCTGAAAAATAATTTTAAAAAGCAAAGAGAAGTAGCTAAGAAGGCATTTGAGGAAATTGTGGAATATTAGTGCTTAGTTAACTCAAAAGGGGAAGGAAGGGGCCATAAAGGTGCAAAACGGAAAGTAAATAACAGAATGGTACACTTAAACCCAATCATTTCAATAATTATGTTAAACATAAATAGACTAAGCACTCCCTAACAGGGCAAGTCTTTTTTTTCTTTGTTTTAATGTTGCTGAGACAACTGGGTATTTGTATGGGAAAAAATGAACTTCAAACCCGTTCTCACTCTGATTAAAAATTTAAATTGGAGATGGATCATAGACCTAAATCTAAAGCTTAAAACTCATAAAACTTCTAGGAGAAAATATAAGAAAAAAATTCTCCCTGACCTTGGTCTAGGTAAAGATTTCCTGGTTGGGGCACCAAAAGCATGAGCCATAAAAGAAAAAATGTGTAGGAATGTACAATGACAGGCTTTTGAGAACTATTTGGCATTTTATAATAAAGTTATATATACATCTACCCAAAGCCCCAGCAATTCCATTCGTATGCATTTACACAAGAGAAAAGAAAACAACACACAAAAAAGCCATTACAAGGATCTTCATGGCAGTCTTATTCATAATAGCCCCAAACTGGAAACAACCCAAATGGATAAACAAATTGTTGTTTACTCATATGACAGAAAAATTCTCAACAATAAGAATATACTGACACATTTCTGGTCTGGAACCATAAACCTCCTGAAGGTGCTGGGTCCCCCATCAAGACCTTTTGACTCCAGATGTCAACCCTTTACCCTCTTGGCCTCTATCCAGCCTGTCTGGTAAGGAGGCCAGTCTGGGGTTGGCTTCCATGGGAATCGTTGCTGTCTCCTGCAAGTTCTGAATGGAGAAGCCTACAGAGTCTCAGGCCTACCAGTCTGGCCCTAGACCAGCCATGGAAAAAGGGCACTTGGCCCCAGCTGAGGGTCTATTTGAATGTGGGCATTTTCTCTGTTTCTGTAAGCTACTGCCCTTCGATAAGCCTTAGACCGCAGCTCTGAAGCTCTGGCCAGAGATCACAATCTCAGTCTCACTGAGAGTCCACCAAGAATCCAATGTGAACTATGGACTTTGGGTGATAATGATATGTCAGCCACTGTAATAAATGCACCACTCTGGTGAGCAGTGTTTTAGTAGTACAGGCTGTGCATGTTGGGGGGCAAGGGAGCACATATTGTCCCTTCCTCTCAATTTTGCTGTAAATTTAAAACTGCTCTAAAAAATGAAATCTAATTTTGAAAGAAAAAAAAAAAAAAACAGCTCATACCAAAATTTCCCAGATTTCCTTAGTTGGAGATAACCTTCAGATTTTAGCTTAAGTTGCTTTGCCCTCATTCTAAAATTTTTGAGGGGGACTGTCGTTGCCCTGATAGTGTCAAGTAGACCAATGGACTGTCTCCAGGGTGCTGGGATCTTAAGATGGGGGAGTCCTCATGGCTTGGGTCACATTGCACTAAATATGATTTTCAGTAACATGAGTTTCAGTAACAAAAGTGAGGTTTCCTACTAGTCATTGAGCTAAGAGATAGGGTTAATTATCACTTGACCTTTGAATCTCAAATGAATCATTATTTATAGATATTAGACTGTCCTGAAACCTTGAGACACTTCATTTGGAATAAAGTAATGACAGCGGCCTTGAGGCAGGAAGAACGGTTAAGACCTGTGTCCCGGGCACTGGTCATTTCATTGTGGACTTACCAAAAGGCAGAGATTTTCCAGTTTCTCATTTATGAAGAGGACACAGTGAGTGTTGTTACCAGCAGGCCCTGAAACTACTTTGGTGCCAAGTTCATAAAACAAATTTCTGATATGATGATAGTCAGGGAGTAGACCTTAAAAGGCAAACAAATGTGGCCCTGGTCTTTCTTCTCATCCAAATAAGAAGCCGTGGTCCCCCTGGTGAGAGATGTACAGACTGTTCGGGGCTACAACCCTTGGCCTCTTGCTCTTCTGTCTCTCCTTCTGACAGAGGAATCACAGACAACCGCTGCCTTAAATGGAAGGCAGGCACTGCCAGGCAGAGAGAAGGCATTTCCTATCTGCTCCACTCTCGACTGAGCAATGTGGGCTGCTCACAGGCAGGGCACCATTCTCCAGCAAGATCCGTCCCACACCCTCTGAGCTCCAGGCCATAAACCAGAAGAGAGTGTGACTGATTTCCTCACATCTCCCCACTCACTCTGGGCACAACCTGTCCTGGGCAGGGACACTGTTCTTGTGGCCCCACAGTCAGGATGCCCTCAGCTGTGAGGAGCAGATTACTGCCCTCACCACTACAAAAGTTCTAAAAGTAAACGGTCTCAGGGTGGACCCAGCTTATCACCTCAGCCCACTGCCCTGATCTTTAGGCTTGTCACTTCTTGGGATCAACACGGAAGCTGTGGATCCCGGCACTGTAGACAGAACATCTGATCAAAGAAAAAGAGCCTTTCTCCTTTGTCTGCTTTGCTTTTTTTTTTTTTTTTTTTTTTTTTTTAATTAGGGAGGAAGCCTCCCAGAAGCCCACCAGCAGACATCCCCTTGGGTCCCACTGACTGGGACTGGTTTGCACACTGTGGCCTCTGTGGTGGGGATAGCCTTTGCCTGCACAGGAGAAGGCCAGAAGGCGGGAAGGTGGGCTGGTGGCCCAGCAGCAGGCACAGCATTTGATCTCCCCCCACCCCACCCCCGGCCCAGTAGCCTTTCCCCATGACAGTTTCTGACCCTGCTTTTTACCTTTGCCCAAATTTCTTGATATATTTGTTAAAACATTTATAAAAGGGGGTGCCTGGGTGGCGCAGTCGGTTAAGCGTCCGACTTCAGCCAGGACACGATCTCGCGGTCCGTGAGTTCGAGCCCCGCGTCGGGCTCTGGGCTGATGGCTCAGGGCCTGGAGCCTGCTTCCGATTCTGTGTCTCCTTCTCTCTCTCTGCCCCTCCCCCGTTCATGCTCTGTCTCTCTGTCTCAAAAATAAATAAAAACGTTAAAAAAATTAAAAAAAAAAACATTTATAAAAGTAATTTGTCCTCGTTGAAAATAACGAGTAATAAAAGGTGCTTTAAACAAGAAAAAGTCACTGAGAGGCACTTCCTGTTAACATTTTGGTATGAGCTCATCCCGCCTGTTTCTCTAGAGTTTCTACATCTGCAGCAAGGGGGAAACGTGGCATTTAAAATCGTCACTGCAGCTGCTGCAGACTTCAAGAGAATGCCCTAATTTATCTTGAGGGAAGTTGATTTCTTTTTATCCGGGAAATCTCTCGAATGGGCTTCCTTAATGGGGAATTGGTAAGTGGCACTCACCTCCACCCTGTCTCCCACACAGTCTGAAAGGCAACAGTAAAACATAACGGGGACTGAATTAAAAGACATTTTGTAAATTATTTGTTGGTGACCTCAAACAGGCATGAGGGCTTGCAACTGTGGGAAAAGGGCCAGAGGTGGGGGGAGAAGGCTAGGCCTGGGGCCTGGGGCCTGGGGCAGGTCTGTTAGGGATGCTGTAACAAAGTACCACAGACTGCTTGGCTTATAAGCAACGGAAAGGTATTTGTCACAGTTGTGGAGGCTGCTAAGTCCCAGATTAGGGGGTCGGGTTCTGGTGAGGCCACCTTAGGGTTACAGACTACAAATTTGTTGCATCCTCATATGGTGGAAAAAGGGAGACCAACTCTCTGACTTCTTCTTCTAAAAGCACTAACTGCATTCATGAAGACTGCTCTCCTGACCTCCCAAAGGCCCCACTTCCTAATACAATCACAACGGGGATTAGAGTTCAACATATGAATTTTGGAGGGACACAAACATTCAGTCCACGACAGAGTCCAAGTTGAGGGGGAATTTTCCTTGAGGAGAGATGTTTTAATTATCTATGCAAGACAGACGACTGCAATAGCTGAAAGCAAAATTTAGGATTTCTCATGGTTCTGTGGGTTGATGGGGACTGGTTGGGAGGTCCTCGTTTGGGGTCTTATACAGCTGGGGCTGGAGTTGTCTGAAGGCTCAACTCCAAAACGATTTCTTACTCACGTGTCTGGTACTTCGGCTGGCGTGGCGGGAGCACGGGATCTGGCCAGGTATCGCTTCTCTCTCCACATGGCTTTGCACATGGCTATCCTGGCTTTTCTCTGTGTGCTGGGCTCAGAGTGGTTGGACTTCTAACGGAAGTGTCCATTCCAAAAGACCATGGCAAACGTTGTAAGGCTTTTTTTGACCTAGTCTCGGAGGACATGCATCTCTTCTGTCAGGTTCAGTTGGTCTAAAATTACTTCTCTAACCAGCACAAAGTGTAGGTACTCCATGACAAATCTGAAGTACTATTTTAGAAGTCCAAATGCAGTGTCTCATCAACAACACAAAAAATACCTAATAATCATATAGCATTTACTGTGTGCCAAAAGCCCTGTGAGGTAAGTAATTTCCTCTCTTTTTGTAGGTAAAGAAACTGAGGCACAAAAAAGGCAAAGTGACTTGCCAGCGGGCACAGAGCCAGTAATCAGAGAAGCCTTAATTCAAACCCGAGCAAACTGGCTCAGGGTTCCTAAAGAATAGGAGAATCCAGGGTACCTGGGTGGTTCAGTCAGTTAAGTATCTGACTTCAGCTCAGGTCTTGATCTCGTGGTTTGTGGGTTCGGGCTCCGTGCTGACAGCTCTGAGCCTGTAACCTGCTTCCGATTCTATGTCTCCCTCTCTCTCTGCCCCTCCCCTGCTCACACCCTCTCTCTCTCAAAAGTAAATAAACATTAAAAGAAAAAAGAAGAAGAACAGGAGAACCCATTTTAGTGTTTCCGGCCCTGGGGTCTGAAACTTCAAATAAATATATTCCCTACTGGAGGTGACTTGAGGATTTCAACAGTCATTTTGCTGTATTGTCTTCTCCTGGGTAACTGACACCTTTTCACTGAAATTGTAAAAAACCTACAATCCTGTAACAAAGACCCAGATCCTATTTGGAACTGTCTCACTGGTCTTGACCCTCATCTCCTTCTGGAAACCTGAAATTGACATTCTTGCCTCCTACATAGCCCAAGGCATTTCCACACACAAACACCCTGACCATATGCATGGAGGACACATTTATTTTGAAATGCATGTGCAGCAAACTTTGTATGACGTCATCAGGACCCTAGTCTTCTCTTCTTGCTGGCTATAGGATCTTGTCATACTGCTGGGGACAGCACTTGTCTGCTAGGGAGTTGCTACTCTGTGCTCCATTTGCCACTGCCCACTGGCATCTTACTCTACATTCTGTCCACCTAACTTCCCCAAGATGCCTGGTGGCTGCACATTTCCTTAAATCCATTGGAGACTATACACTGGCACCTCAAAGTTCCTCCCACCCGAGTCAAGGCTAATCCTTTCTGGAGATTTCTGCATTTCCATTGAGGAATGTGCTCTAACCAAACTCGAGGTTACCAAGCGAAGTGCAGTGTAGCTGGGCCTGGAATATTCTAGTCCTGGCTTGAAAACGAGCTTGGACAAGTTACATGCCTTCATATCAAAGAACAAGAGTTCCCAAGTCTTTTCTTGGCAAAGATCCCTTTGCCCTCGGTGAACCATCATCAGTGACTCTGCACATACTAAATTAGAACGGTTTCTCCATGTTATTAATCGAATAAAAATTAACCCCCAATTAAGCTTCTGTTTATAAGCTAATCATGGCTGTTGTCTTAGCTTATTAAATTCTAGCCATGGAAACCTTTTCCTTAACTTAGGCAACCCTATCTTGGGTAAATGTATGGAATCCTCTCAGTTTTGGGGATTCTGAAAATTGTGCAGACTCCATTAACTAAAACCCCTGGCTGTGTTGACAATACACAGGACTCAAAGACTAAATCCAAGTTTTGTGCCTCCATCACCCACTTTAAATACAGAGTGATGATATCTATCCTTCTTGGGCCCTCCTTTGTCCTTACAAGCCCCATGAGATAGCCCTTCCTTTGGGCACAAATTCTGTCAAGGGACTGCCCACTCAAATCTCCTCCCCTTGGCTTTCAGATCAACATGTGCCATCTATTTTGATGGGATCCTTGAAGGTTTGCTCCCATAGTAACTACATTGCGACAAAGAGCTGATGGAGAGTGTGGGGGATCCCAATTAGAGTTAGTCTTCAGATCACACAAATCCAGAGAAGTTGGCTTAACATAAAGATTAATTCCCAGTGGATTAAAGGATAGAACAACACCAAAGATGGCAGGATGGACCTGCTACATAGTCACCCTCCCCATGAAGTCTGGCCCTTTTCCAACTCCTCTCTCTCCCCTCCAGCCTGCAATAAGTGCCTACCAGACTCCAAGAGAAGGTTGTCCCCAACCTAGTGATCAGAAATTGTTATATTATTATAAATAGCTCAGCTCTGGCTGCCCTGCATGGGTTGAGTTGCTAGGAACACGATAATGCCCAGCACATTTAAGGTGGAGCTAGGAAAGATTAACAGGGGTGAAAGGGTAGCCCTCTCAGGAGAGGGATCAAAGCACCAGCAGCCAGTGAGCCAGAAAACTTCTGATCCACTCAGGCCAGCCTAAGAACTGCAGATCCTGAGCCTCCCTTCCCCTTCACCCACTAGGTATGGCGGATTAGATTACTGTACCCAACTATTCACTCCCTATCCTCTAGAACAACACATCCCTGCCTGCCACCACGTGACTTGCACAACTTCCTGTGAGAATACACTACACCGCCTGCCGCGGACACTGGGCTTGGCACGGGATTTGCTTTGGTCAGTGGATGTCAATGTGTTTTGCCAGCTTTTTCCCTTCCCTCTATAAGAATGGCATGCTCCAGACAGGGTGTGACCTGCAGTGGATGTTGTGAGATGAGAACGCACAGGCAGCAGGTCGTGGCCACCACGTGCAACCAGTGACACGCAATGTGGATGGGGGAAGAAAATGTCTATTGTTAACCTGAGATTTGAGAGTTGCTCTTGCAGCCTAATTGGGCAAAAGCTAATGTGCTAGGGGGTCACAAACTCAATGCTGTGGGCAAGCAGAGTAAATGAGTGAGGCAGAGCGTATAATGCCATGGGGATGGCGGGGCTATGGCAGATGGGAGAGAATCAGCCCAAGGTTAGTCTCCAGCACTAAACTTTGCTATGAGTCAAAATAAAAAATGCTGTCTATTTGGTTAAACATCAAAGGACAAAGTTTTTTTTTTTTAATTTTTTTTTCAACGTTTATTTATTTTTGGGACAGAGAGAGACAGAGCATGAACGGGGGAGGGGCAGAGAGAGAGGGAGACACAGAATCAGAAACAGGCTCCAGGCTCTGAGCCATCAGCCCAGAGCCTGACGCGGGGCTCGAACTCAGGGACCGCGAGATCGTGACCTGGCTGAAGTCAGACGCTTAACCGACTGCGCCACCCAGGCGCCCCTCAAAGGACAAAGTTTTAATAACACAGCTGATATTTACTACTTGAAAGTTGAGACTATTAAGAAACATACAGTTAAAAATAATGACGCAACTTCTTATTTTTTGTAACCATTTAACTCTTTAGAGATCTTTTAGGCTCCAATCTCTAGTTGAAAAGAAACAATCTTCTGAAATTTGGCCACTATTCACAGTTTACTTGTGATTTTTTTTTTGTTTTGTTTTAAAAGTTCTCTCTTAAGAAATTTTTTGATTTAGCTTACAACATCAATGTAGACTTCTGCAAAACCAATCTAATCACACTACAAAAATACCCACCATCTGTCTTAAAGAAAGTGACTCCTTATGAATGGGGATTAGCAAGGACATAGATTGATTCCATAGAATAGTTCATTTAATGATTTTATTGTGACTGGTATCAGGTCTGAGATCAGGGAAATGGAAATAACTGTTTTATAGAGAATCACATATTGTAACAGTTCTAATTGAAATTAAGCCTCTCTTTCTGGAGAATCGTAAATATTTCAGTATTACTAAGCTGACTACATATTTTCAAGTTTATATTTTCTGCCAAGGGATTTTATCTTTTGCCAACATGTCATCTGGAAAAAAGGAATCACTTGTCCCATATCAGCCTCCATGGGAAATTGCACAATCCCCAAAATCTGGGGCCAAGGAGTCTTCCTCTTTGACTTACCGGTAGGTCAGAGGTGACCAACATCAACACTCCTATGAAGAAATGTGCTTCTACACGACATGGAATTCAGATAGGATCTCAGACCATATTTTGGGGCTTTCCTTTTGATGTGAAACTAGTAACAAAAGCAGCAGCACTTTTTTTTCTTTTTTCCCTCTTTATTTTCAAATTGATTGTTAATGAGAACACATGTGGAGCAGATAAGAATAATATGCATAGTATTCTGGCCATCAGGGTCCTTCTTTTCTTTTTTGCCTTCAGATTCCTTTCCAAAAGGAAACATGCTCCCTGGCATTCTATATTATTCCCAATTTCCAGGTGGAAAAATGAGACAGATGGAGTGACATAAAAACACATGGGATTGTAGTTTTAAAAACAAGACAAAAATTCAGATCTTCTTGCTTTTATTCTTCTCTGTATTACCACAGTAAAATATTTATCAAAGTCCAAGAGATTACTGATATGTGATAATTACCAATGTCTTTACATTAATGGAGCTATGAAATAATAAGCTCATCAGTGAGGTAAGTGGGAAAAAGTTCAAATGGATAAGGGTGCATCACTATTTGCTTTATACAGTACTGAAACAACCATAACATTCAAACACCAGGAAGTCCTAAGTAATATTAAATAGTAATTCATAACTGTGAAATGCTGTAACATCTTGAAGTACCTTCTGAATGACCAAAACGGATGAAATTTTGTTCAGTGTAACTTCAGTTTTTTACACAGAACTATGTATTTTTAAAAACTGGTAATCCATGTCAGATATACACAAAACCCTTAACAGACTAGACTGCTCAATGAGTAGAGCTCCCCATTGCTTCGATGTTATGGACTAATGAGCTTATAATTCAATGAAACCCTTTTAACAAGTTCTAGCCTACAGAATGGCACATTCAAATAGTTTGCCCCTATTCGTTTTATTAACAAAAATCCCGGATTCCTTTATAAGGTGTTTCATTCCTCTTACAATCACCTTTAAAGGGCCTGACTTGATTTTGGTCTAGGTAAATCAAAGTGTGACCCTCCAGTCCCCAGTCTGTGCATTCTTCATGAGTCTCAGTTCAGTGTAACTCAACACAGTGACCTTCCCATGAGTTTTCCATTGGACATTTTACGGTAGTATTAATACTTTCCACAGAGTATCCTGTCTTTCTCTAGGCTTTTGTCAAATTAATAATGGCATGTGGTATTCCTTAGCATAACCTGCCAAAATGTGATAATCTCCTTGGAAGAAAAGCCATGAGCTGCAATCACACGTCTGAGTTGACAGACATCCAAATGGATCCTATATAAAAAGAAAAGGTTTGTGTCTTCTGGAATATGGATGTCCACGTTTAATAAATTCAAACAGATCCCAACATAAACATCTTCAAACTTGATGGGTTTTACGTGACTCATCATTTCATAGATTCTTGGCACCAAATCTCTGGACATTATATAACCCAACCCACTGCAGTAGGGAGGAAACACCTTGAAGGGATACTCTTGGTACGAAATATGGGCTTTTTGGTAAAATCCTCTATAGGAATAATTATCGATTAGAGGATAACCTGTGAAAAACTTCTCTGAATGGTTTACATTTAAAAGATACTTCACTAAGTTGCCAGTATTGATGAAAACATCAGTGTCTGTTTTCATGATGTACTTGGCATTGGGGCAAAACTCAGTTACCCACCTGAATGCCATAATTGTTTTCAAGGTCAGATTATTATACGTGTCTAAAAAATCTTGTCGTATTATGTCACCATAAAGAATGTGCTCATCCTCTAAGGACAATGCTAACACTTTGTCTTCCTTTTCGGCCGGCTGGCCTAGTAAGAAAAATGTAAGAACCTCATATCCCCACCAAGATTTTTTTTCACCCCAAGTAACTCTAATGGCCTGTCTGGCTTTCACATCTGAAGGGTGTGAGGTCACCAGGATGACAAGAAAAGGGTTTTGATGAGAGCAGTTTGAATGCTCTCGAAGTGTGAAGCGAAAGTCTTGTCTGTAAATTGGCTCATACTCATAGAAGTACATCCAGTTTACACGTTCTATCACATTGTAGTGGGGCAGGCTGAGGTACCACATCACAAGAAAACTCAGGAGGGACAGCAGCAGGAGGCTCCATTTGAGGGATCTCAGTGACATCCTACTCGGAAGAGTGGTCAAGAGAGCCAGGGCCATCCACAGCAGCTCAGAAGCACACGAGCCTGAGGTTCTGGAAGATTTATCAAAGACCTGGTTAGTACTCCACCACCCAAGACACAGTATTAAATGATATCTGATTATCTACTTAAAGAGTTGGAACAACAAAAGCTCCCAAACAAAACCAAGAATTCTGACCCCAACCTAGTTCATTTCATTTATCTATAAGCAAATGGACACCAAAAACCAAGAGGGCATTTTAGCTTTTTACATCCAGACCAAGATTAAAAACATATCCTTCATTACTTCGGGAAAATTAATACTTACTGTTTGATTTAAATAACTATTAAAATATCATTTTGTCCTGGATGTCCAGAGGGCCAGAAAAAGATGAGTAATGGGGGGGGGGGGTTAAAAAATAAATCTGCAATTAAAAAAAAAAGCCGCATTTCTTCTTCACCACTATGGAAAGAGAAGTGAAGGATTTAATGCAAGGAGATATTACCAGCAACATGTCCAAATAAACCAAGGGTCTTTCTCAGCTGTGTGATCAGATGTGGATTCTAGCAAATCTGGAATAAGGAAAACCCAGTGGCTACAATTATTCATGTGAAATGAGATGGGAGCAGAGACTCTTCACCTGAAAGGCAAGTCCTCTAGACACAAACAGGGTAAGCATCTCCAGAGTTTTTAAATGGTCAAGACTGTGAAATAGATTTTTCCTTGCCCCAAACAGATCCCAGCTCCCCTTTTACCTCACTGGCTGAACTCCATGCTCAGTCTGCACAACAAGTGCTTAAATTAAAGGCCTGTCCATAGAATTGAGTTTTCATGTGTTTTCCATTCTAATCTATTCAGAAATCCTGTGCCAGATCAGAATCATGGGATGGACCCTCCAGCTGAGATGAGAAGAGCAGTAATGTTACAGCATTCAGACTGGAGTGACAGTGTCACCTCAGTTCTGTGCTAGGCCCCAAGGATGAGGTTGGTTCACAATTCAGGATCCCACAGGGCTTTCTGGGCACCATGATATCAAGACAAACATGTGCGAAGTGTTTCCTAGACATTCCACACCCACAGACAACACCAGGCACTAAGACCAAAGGAAGGAGATGGGAGAAGGGGACCCCTAGGCAACAGGTAAACATGGAAGGACAGGGTGGCACTGACTGTTTATATCAATGCTAAGGGACTTCAGAGTAAGGGATGGATGAACAACAGGAGGGGCAGGCTGAGGAGGTTCCAATGGTGCCCTTTCACCCCCCCATCCTCTGGGAAGAGGGGTCCTGGGAACCCAGAATCTGTTATGAAGGGCATATGTTAATATCATTATATGGGAAGGCTGGCCCCCCAAGGGTTCTACCTTGGGTCAGTCTTAGGTCTTTGGATGCACAGCTCTTCTGCCTCTCAATACTATGAAAATGACAGGACCTCAAGACTCCTTGTCCTATTTGGCCATATCCTACCTGCCCTGATTAGTTCTGGTCACAGTCAGTAATCTCTCCTTTCTCTAGAGCTTTCTATATTTTAAGTCACACAATACAAACTCTCCAGTTCAGTTTCATGTATATGTGTCTTGCCCCTCCATTTGTAGTTTATGACCTTGTTGGCGAAGTGTTTCTCACCATAGTCAAAGTGCAAGACAGACACAGACCTACAGCAGGAGAGCAATGCACATGGACTTGTTATGCTATTTCCATTTGTGTAAAGGATAAAAGGTAGGTCTGTCCATCCCACCCCAGTCTTCCTCTCTCCCCCTTACTAGCCTTGCACAGCCAGCTCCTGGAAAAACCTGAAACAGAAGAGACCTAGAATAAGAATTATAGAAGTAATGAACTTCTTCCTACACTGTCTCCTCATCTGCGACTAGACACTGCATGCACAACCCTAGAGGTCTTGATTTACACCTCAGCCAATGACAACTTTTACGTTTATTACAACACTTGTCAGGTGGCAGTTTTACATCTCATTCTAACAAATCAGCACACTGGAATAAATTTCAGACTAACAAAAGGAAAGTATACTGCGTAAGGATCAGCATTTACAATCATATATAGGCAATGAAGGCTCCATTACTCTTCAATAATGGGAAGAACTCAAAGCAGCAAATCTTATTACAAAAGTTATCTCACATGCATTCAATAGGCCATGTTTCTTTTCCTTTTTTTTTTTGTATTTAAAAAAAAATTTTTTTTTAACGTTTATTTATTTTTGAGACAGACAGAGACAGAGCATGAACGGGGGAGGGTCAGAGAGAGAGGAAGACACAGAATCTGAAACAGGGTCCAGGCTCTGGGCCATCAGCACAGAGCCTGATGCGGGGCTTGAACTCACGAACCGCGAGATCATGACCTGAGCCGAAGTCGGACGCTTAACCTACTGAGCCACCCAGGCACCCCTGTATTTTTAAAAAAATATGTTTATTATTCTGAGAGAGAGAGAGAGAGAGAGAACAAGAAGCAGAGGTGCAGAAAGAGGGAGAGAGACAGAATCCCAAGCAGGCTCCATACTGTCAGCACAGAGCCTGACATGGGGCTCAAACCAATGAACTGTGAGCCAAAACCAAGAGTCGGACGCCAAACTGACGGAGCCATGCAGGCGCTCCTATAAGCCACGGTTTTTAAATGTGACAATGTGACTGTGGCTGGGATGTCTACTGCTATGGGCCCACAAAGAAAATAAAACAGCAGCAAGGAGAAGAGGAATTCTCTAGTCCAAAAAGAGGGAAAAGTCTTTCAAGGACCCACAACACAGGTGGTTCTAAGGGCAGAGAGACCAGAGTCTACAACCCAGCTCTGTCCTTTAACAAACAGGGCAAGCAGGTATGTTCTTCCTTTTGGAGCCTCAGTTTCCACATCTCTGCACTAAAGATGTCAAATACAGTGGAGGGTGACAACATGTGCAAAGCATTTCACTGGCCATTAAGTGTTCAATAAATAGAGCCTGGTCCCCAGCTGTGTTCCACCCTTGGCAGCCTTTGTGTCCTGTGTTCTCTAAATTGATTTTTATTGTCAAATGGGTTATCCTGGAAAAATAATCTCTATGAGTTCTTACTATTTAAAGAAAAATATGTTTTGAAGCCATAAATATATTTCTATTTCTTACCTCCTTCTTGATTTATTTCTTCTGAGTGAAAGATCTTCAATTTCACCAACCGAACAGTCAGTGGTATGTAGTAGTCAAAAATAATGCTTGAAATTTCTGTAAGACATATAAAAAATGTAACCGCATTTACTTATGGGTCAGGGAATTAGAAATCAAAGATGGTAAATGAAGCACGCCCACCTCCTCCAATTTCTTTCTCCAATTTCTTTCTCCTCCAATTTCTTTCTCCTCCAATTTCTTTCTGAACTAGGAACATATATTGAAACAAAAAGTTAAAAAAGTTACCATTAGTCCACAGAACTCAAGAGTTCATGGCTTTATCATGGAAAACAGCACTTGGTATTCAAGGCTTAAAACATAATCTAAATTCTCAGGTCAGCTGGTGTCTTAGGTCACCATACCAGTTTTACTTCCCTGGATAAAGAACTCAGGGGTCACTAAAATAGGTGAAACATAAAACTTCTAAGAGACACTCTGCTGGTATCCTTTCTCTAATTCTGTGTTCCATGTATGCATTCACAGGAGGCAACCCTTCCCAAATTCATCTTTCCCCTCTGAACCTCCATCTCTACTGACAAATAACCCAAGGCACATTAATAAACAGTGAGAAGAGAAATAGTGCCACACATCTCACTTCCTGCCATGATTCAGTGGCTCATATCCTGGCTTTTACTAGTCAAGTTTGAAAATGAGAGCAGGATATAAAAGACAGGGAGTCACTGACATATACAATTATATATACAAATTTTATACAATTGTGTATATATATATATATATATATATATACACAATTATACAATTTTTATATACAATTATATACAACTGTATACAATTTTTTGTATATATATACAAATTTTTTCCTTATATACAATTTTTTCCAATGAATTAAAGATCAAATGGAAGAAAAATGAGCCTTTAAAAGCACTAAAAGAAAATATGGATGAACATTTTAGTAATTTTGAAATGGGGAAGACTTTTCAATTACTCAACTATAGGGAAACAATCTAGAACCCATAAAGGAAATTTTGATCAAATAAAGATTTCAAAAATTTCTTGAACAAGGTTAAAAAGCAAAACAAAAACAAAATAAAAAACAAACAAAAAACTAAAAAACAAACAACAATAAAAAACACAAGGATGAAAGATTAAAAAACAAACTGGAGAGAAAAAAAAAAAACAACCTGAGATTTATGACAAAGATTTGTAAAACCAAAGAAAAAAAAGAGTTCATACAAATTAAGTACAAGATGAACACTACAAGAGAATAAATGGCGGAAAGAGAAATTCTCAAGAGAACTACAAATGATCAATAAGAACAGATGTTCAAACTTACAAGGAAGCAGAAATATTGACAAAAATCTCAAATCAGCAAATTAAAGGAAAAAAAAAACCCCACATGACAATAGTCAGTATGTGTGGGGGAAAAGGTATTCTCATGCACTCTGGAGGGAAATTTGAAAACACGTATCAAAATTTTAAATGTGTATACTCTAACCAAGCAATTACCACCGCTAGCAATTTATCGTAAAGAAGTAAGCCGGCAACTGTGTGTAATTTATAATATGGAAAAATTTAATTTTAAATGCCTTACAATTGGGAACTGGTTAAACAAAATTATGATCTATCCATACAACAGCATATATTTATTTATTATATGCGATGAAGCTTACCTATATCTTCCCTTGATATATAGCAAATGAAAATCACAAAACTGCTTATGTGGTATAAGTCCTTAAACCCATATAGTCACATATGCTAAGCAAGATTTTCTAGAAGGATATGTCTCAGTATGTCAATGGCTTCTATTCTGTGGGATTTCTGGAAGACTTCTTCTTTCTTTCGTTTTTCTTTTTGTATCATTTAGATTTTCCATGCCATTTGTGTATTGTCTTTGTACATAGATAAAAACAAAGCCAAAAAAATTTTTTAGTTTTATGCTTGCATATCTCAAAGTTCAACTGAATGGTAGTAACCCTAAACGAGCAGGCAGGATTCTGAGTTTCATCTTACCCCAGGTTCTTCTCCCAAAGTGTAGCCACGTACAATTCATGATATGTCTATTAGGTATTATCCTCTCTTATTTCAGTAAATATTATCTCAACATAGTGAGGAATTATTTTAAAAGATTAAGTATATAGTAATTCTAAATATAAATCTACCAGGACTTACATTAGTTTACAATAATAGCACTTTACATATAATCATGTTATGTATACACACACATATTTAAACAGTTGATGAAGTGTTTGCAAGTATTATTAGTATTCCCCCAGTAACTCTATACAGTGGGCCAGCTGGCTTTACTGTACCTATTTTATAGATGAATTTTAGAGATTTCAAGTGAACTGAAAGTGAAATAAAGACACTTTCAAACAGACTAGGACTTACAAAGTCCACAAACTCTAGCTGGGAGAAGTATCAACAGAATATGTTTTAGTATGGAGAAAAGTGAACTCAGGAGGAAGGAATGGCATGAAAGGAACAGATGTAAACCAGGAGGCCATTAAAAGACCGTGAAAACTAGTAAGTACAGATACTGTAAAACCAAATGAGAGAAGAACAAGAATACAATTTTTTTTTTTAATTTTTTTTTCAACGTTTTTTATTTATTTTTGGGACAGAGAGAGACAGAGCATGAATGGGGGAGGGGCAGAGAGAGAGGGAGACACAGAATCAGAAACAGGCTCCAGGCTCCGAGCCATCAGCCCAGAGCTGACGCGGGGCTCGAACTCACGGACCGCGAGATCGTGACCTGGCTGAAGTCGGACGCTTAACCGACTGCGCCACCCAGGCGCCCCAAGAATACAATTTTTTTTAATGTGGTCAGCAAAAGTGAAACTGAAATACTATACAAAAATGACATGGTTGCTGTAAAAAGACTTAAAATATGTGAAAAATTAAAATATGTTAATACTCTTACCTAATTCAAGAGGAACAAGGAGTGATAAACTTTAACATTTTACAAAAAAAATCATTTAAGAATGTACATTATTAACCTTGAGAGTGACTATTGAAAGAACAGATATGGAATACATATCTTCCACACTGAGAAATAAAAGAAACAAAGCAAGCTACCAATAGAGAAGAAGAAAAAAGCAGAGAAAATGCAAGGCAAATAGAAAACACAAAAGATATCAGAAGTAAATATAAATGTACTGTCAGAGTAAATATAAACCTACCTCCTAAAAGAGATTCTCAACGTGGCTTAAAATTCTGCCATTATACTGCTTATAAGACGCATGCCTAAAACAAAACAACATAAAAGTTTTAAAATTAGTAAATAAAAACCGTATCATGACAATGTCAATCAGAAGGCTGCTGTAGTTAATTATTAATGTCACATATTATATTTATTCATTTTTAAATATTCATTTTGGAGAGGGGCGAGGGACAAAGCAAGGGGGGCAGAAGACCTGAAGCAGGCTCTGCACTGACAGCAGAGAGCCTGATGTGGGGCTCGAACTTATGAATCATGAGATCATAACCTGAGCCGAAGTCGGACGATTAAGCAATTGAGCTTCCAGGCCCCCTCATGTCACATATTTTAAATGAACAGCATTTAAAAGGGATAAGATTTTGTTACTGATAAAAGGAGCCATGCAACAAGATAATGTAACAGTTATGAAACTATATCAACATAAAAACATAGCCTCAAAAATATATAAAGCAAACTCGGAAAAGCCTAAGTACAAATGGAAAAAATCTATAATCCTAATGGGAAATTAAAAAAAAATTTTTTTTTAATGTTTGTTTTTGAAAGACAGAGACAGACCATGAGTGGGGGAGGGGCAGAGAGAGAAGGAGACAAAATCTGAAGCAGGCTCCAGGCTCTGAGCTGTCAGCATAAAGCCTGACATGGGCTCAAACCTACAAACCATGAGATCATGACCTGGGCCAAAGTTGGACGCTTAACTGGCTGAGCCACCCAGGTACCCATATATAATCCTAATGGGAGATTTTGAACAAATCTGTCTAAATCAAGCAGGCAAAAAATAAGGATATAAGTGTTTCAAATAATATTAATAATCTTGATCTAAGAGAATGGAATATTTGTTTCAAGAACACGTGAAATATTCATTAAGAAACTGTTCATGTTAGGTTATATAAGTCATCTCAAGAACTTTCAAAACTCAATTCAACAGGGGCGCCTGGCTGCCTCAGTTGTTGAGCATGAGACTCTTGATCTCAGGGTCATGAGTTCAGGCCCCACACTGGGTGTAGAGATTACTTACAGAGGAAAAAAAAAAAACAACAACACAAAACAAACCTCAACTTAACAGAGGCCACATTATCTAACCACAATATAATTATGACAAAAACACAACTTGAAAAACACATAAACAAAAAAAACCTGTTTGGAAACTCAACACCCTTACATACAGTTTCTGTTTAATCCATAAATTTAAAGAGAATATCATATTGGAAATTGTAAAGGCACTATCACATCAACCACTTAACTGAAATCTATTGGTTTGCAGGGGTACGGGGGAAGAAGCCAAGCAATTTTTTTCTGCTTTACACAATGATCTATAGTTCAGGGGGACAAGTGTTACAACTGAAGAGGAAAAAGTCCTCTTTATAGAAAAATGCCAGTTATAACTGTAGGTAGAATGACAGAAGAAAGCTATCATTTTGCAACTTCTCATGAAACTATTGATTCGGGCAATGATGATCAATCAGCGTTTTAATCATCAAACGAAAGATTAATAAGGCACCCAAGTAACCCTCCAAAGACTGCCTTTTACTTACAAGGACTAAAACAATATAAAATTTACATTGGAGGAATCAGAGTGCTAATCATCAATCTTAGCAGAATGATGGCACAATTTCATGCTATTTATCTCCTAGTGAGCTACACTGTCAAGTCACAATATTGTCTCCGATGAATCCTAACCAAAAATGTTTAACTGGAATCTAATCAAAATTTACATGAAATACAGGATAGAAGAACAAGCTAAGGAACACCACAGGAAGCACTCAAAGAAATCAAGGAACTGGGACTGTCAACCAGCATGGTGTCTTCAGCCAGTCAGAA
The DNA here is from genome assembly GCF_014898765.1 of Herpailurus yagouaroundi. Lineage (NCBI taxonomy): Eukaryota > Metazoa > Chordata > Mammalia > Carnivora > Felidae > Herpailurus > Herpailurus yagouaroundi. The sequence continues at coordinate 55,323,007 of NW_024412400.1, forward strand.
TCATGAAAAAGGGGATGGCTGTAGGTTAAAAGAGGTTTAAGGACACACCAATTGCAAATGTATGGTCCTGGACCGGATCCTGGAGAAATCTGAATACAACATAGATATCAGGTGATGCCAGGAGGATTATTAATCTATTTAGGTGTGATAATGTTAGCTGGCTACAAAAGAAAATGTTCCTGGATAAACAAATGTGGTATTTCTACACAATGATGCTACTCAGCTACAAAAAGAAACAAAGCACTGATACAGGCTGTAACAAATACCAGTTTTAAGAATTCAGGATGTAGGGGCACCTGGGTGGCTCAGTCGGTTAAGTGGCCGACTTAGGCTCAGGTCATGATCTCATGGCCGTGAGTTCAAGCCCCGCGTCGAGCTCTGTGCTGACAGCTTAGAGCCTGGAGCCTGCTTCAGATTCTGTGTCTCCCTCTCTCTCTGACCCTCCCCCGTTCATGCTCTGTCTCTCTCTGTCTCAAAAATAAATAAAACATTAAAAAAAATTAAAAAAAAAAAAAAGAATTCAGGATGTGGATGAACCTGAAAAACATGAGTCTTAAGTAAAAGAAGATCAACACAAAGACCATATATATATATGACTCCATTAATATGAAACATGAAAGGCACATCTACAGATAGGTTAGTGGTTGCCCGGCGGTGGCACCAGCAACTGGTTGCAAATGGAGATAAAGAATCATTTTGGGGTAAAGGAAATATTTTAAAATTTGATTGGGTCATGGATGCAGAACTCTGTGAATTTAGTAAAAATCACTGAATTGTACAGTTAAATAATTTATGGGTATGTAAGTCATATCCCAATAAAGCTGTTAAAAATAATTAAAAAACCTTTTCCTATTTTTAAGAGTATATATTTAGGAGTAGAAAGCCAAGATAGCTGTATTCACTTTAAAATATTTCAATAATGGGGCTCCTGGGTGGCTGAGTTGGTTGAGCATCCAAGTCTTGATTTCAGCTTGGGTTGTGATCTCATGGTTTGTGGGTTTGAGCCCTTCATCGGGTTCTGCACTGATGGCACAGAGCCTGCCTCTCTGATTCTCTCTCTTCCTCTCTCTATCTCTTTCTTTTTCTCTCAAAATAAATAAACTTGAAAAAGAATTAAAAAATAATAATATTAAAAAAATAAAGAAATAAAATATTTTAGTAATAAAAACTAAAGAGAGGAAAACACATTCTCTCTCTCATTCATGTATGGTGGAGTAGAAAACCATAACATCTCAATGGAGTGCAATTTGGAAATACTTATACAAATGACAAATACATTTACTCTTTTCTCAGTAATTTTGTTCCTGGAATTTATTTTAGACACAGCTGTCTATGTCTAAAATGTTCAGGCATTTTATTGTTATTAGCTACGACATTATAATAGCAAATATTTGGAAATAACCCAAGGGATCATTAATGAGGGATTACTTACATAAACAATGAAACATCCACACCACGGAATACTATACAGATGTTACTGACGTTAAAGATTTGTACAATATATTAAGTGGAGAAGATATAGAAAATGTCTACAATGTGCCAACTTTTGTGTCAAAAGGAAGAGGAAATAAAAAATATGTATTTGTATGTGTGTGAGAAAAACAATGAAAAGACACAGTGGGCAGGGAGAAATGGGGTGGATGAGAGAAGGAGTGAGAGCATCCCTTTTTTATATTACTTTGGTGTATTACTTAAAAAATATTACTCAGTATAATTACTTGATTTTTAAAACACATGAATACATTAAAATTCAAAAAAATGAAAATAAAAAAAATTTCCTCCCATTTTAAAGTGCCACAGATAAGGGGCACCTGGGTGGCTCAGTTGGTTGAGCATCCGACTTCTGCTCAGGTCATGATTCCACATCTGTGGGTTCGGGCCTGACGTCAGGCTCTGTGTTGACAGCTCAGAGCCTGGAGCCTGCTTTGGATTCTGTGTCTCCCTCTCTCTCTGGCGCTCCCCCGGTGTCTGGCCGCCGATAATCGGGCTCTCTCTGTCTCTCAAAAAATAGAATAAAACATTAAGAAAAATTTTTAGGGGCGCCTGGGTGGCTGAGTCGGTTGAATATCTGACTTCGGCTCAGGTCATGATCTCACGGTTCAGGAGTTCAAGCCCTGTGTTGGGTTCTGTGCTGACAGCTCGGGGCCTAGAGCCTGCTTCCAATTCTGCTCCTCCCCTGCTCACACTCTGTCTCTCTCTCAAAAATAAATAAAGATTAAAAAAAAATTAAAAAAAAATTTTTTAAACACAGTGCTACGGATAAAAACACACTGGATGTAACTAAAGTAGTCCTTACAGAAAACTAACAACCTTTTAAAATAATATACATTTTTAAAAGTAGAATTACTTTATATACATTGTTTTGTATCCACTTGATTTTTTAACTGATATATAACTCACATACAGTAAAATTTACCCTTTTTACTCTTCTGTACACGCAACCACCAGCACAATCAAGATATGAAACAATTCCATCATAACAAAAATTCTACTAGTGTCCCTTAATCAAGCCTTCCCTGAACTCCCAGGCAGCCACTGATCTGTTTTTCATCCCAATACCTTTGCCTTACCAGAATATGTCACATAACTAGATACAGTATGAAGATTTTAAGCATAATAGGTAATATATTTTTTTAAAAAGATTGAAAATAAATAAGCTGAGAACTTAGCTCAAGAAGTTAAAAAAACTAATTCCAATGTTATTACATAAACAAGAAAACAGAATGGATAATAAAGATAAAGCAGAAAACAATGAAAAACAAAAACCCAAAAAAGACAATTATTAAAAAAACATTAGGAATAGAAGGGAAGAGTCTAACCTGTTAGAGAAACTGTAGCAAACTTAAGGATAAACTTTAGAAATATTTCTACCAAAGTCAGGAAAACAGTGTATTTTTAGTGTGTGTTAGTGTCCACTAAAACAAGAGGAAGATGTAAAAACTGTTAAGAGAAAAAAGAAACCTGCCATTATTTTCATTATTATGTAATCATCTACAAAGAAAACTCAAGAGGAAAAAGACAACTTGTAAGAACTGACAGGTGTACCAAGATGTTGGATATGAGCTCACATATATATCAAGAACACTGAAAAAAAACAAAAATCTAGGGGCGCTTGGGTGGCTCAGTTGGTTAAGCACCCGACTCTTGATTTCAGCTCAGGTCATGATCCTGGGTTTGTGGGATCCAGCCCATATCCCACTTAGTGTGGAGCCTGCTTGAGATTCTCTCTCTCTCTCTCTCTCTCTCTCTCTCTCTCTCCGCCCCTCTTCCCTGCTGGTGCTATCTCTATAAGATAAAAAAAAAGTTTAAAAAAGATTTCTATCATTTAAAAAAAAGTCTAAGGAAAACCACAACAGCAACAAAAACTACAGTGTCAAATAAAGCTAACAAAAAATCTGCAGGACCCTAATGTAGAAAAGTAAAATACTTTTCTGAAGAATACGAAAAAAACACAAAAAGATGTGAGTAAACGAGAGAGATAATGTGTTGAAGGATAAGAAGATTCAAAAGACTCAAAAGATTCCACTTCTCCAAATTAATCAATAAATACATAACATTATGATGAAAACTTCTTGATTTGGAATAACCAATACAATTTTGAAAACAAAGAATGAAGGTGGGATGGTGGTGGGTTGGCTGTTATTAAATCCTATCGCAGAGCTATAGTTATGAAAACAGAATGGCAGACCAACAGATGAAACAGCTGAGCAGCACTGAGGCCAGAAGCTGATGTATCCATACACAGGGACTTAGCAGACGTACCCATACCCAGGGACTTGAAAAATGGCAGAGGCTGCCTCACAAACCAGTGGGGAAAAGATTCAACAAATGGTTTCAGAATAAATGTGGGGAAAAAAAAAACTATATTCATATTTATTTTCAAAATAAAGTTCCAGGTGGGTAAAAGAATTTTAAAAAGCAAAACTAAAATGATTACAGAAAAATACAGAATATATTTGTGAACCTCTGTGTGGCAGAGGCCTTTGTGAACAAGTTACAAAAAGCATATCCCATAAAAGACAGGAGAAATACACTGGGCAACATTAGAATATAAAGTTTATAGGACAAGACAAGTTAAAATGTGAGCCACAGACTCAGAGAAGATATTTACAACAAATAAAACAAAGGGCTGGTATCCAGAATCCTTGCACTATATTTGTTAGATAGTATATACTTGTAATAATCTGTTACTAATTTTCATTTGTATAAAGTTTATATAAAGCTTACAAATCAAAAGGAAAATGGGTAACGTGTGAAAAAGTTCACAGAAGAGGAATTCAGAACTTCCAATTATATGCCGATAAACATGAAAAGAGGGTCAGTCTCACTAGTGACCAGGGAAAGGCAAATTAAAGTCAGATACCAAGTTTTTAACCCATCTGAAAACATAAAAAAGTTTATTATTAATCAGGTATTGGAGTGAATGACATTTGTCATACACTGAGGGTTGAAGTACAAGCCCACTGTGGTAGATAAGCAACACGGTTGCATCTAGAGAACTGAAAACCAGACTTTCCTTTCCTGGGACTACATCCTTGAAAATCTCTCATATGTGTACATGCGTGGAGACCTGTACAAGCATGCTTACTATGGGGTTATGAAAACAGATAATCTGAAGCAACTTAAATCTCTATCCGTAAGATAATAAGTAAATAAAACCTGCTACTGTCTTCCAATGGAATCCTAGAAGACAGTTAAAAAGAAGTGAATCGGATTTATACACAGAATGTCAATTTCGAGAGTATTAAAAAATAAAATGTTGAGTAAAATATACAAGTTGAAAAATTAAATGCATATATAATACAATTTATATAGTTTTAAACCGCACAAAAGCAAGAGAGCTTTAAAAAGCAGCTATGCGCGCAAACCTATTTTTTTAAGTTTATTTATTTTAAGAGTGAGAAAACGAGCAGGGGTGGGTCAAGGAGAAAGGAAAAGAGAGAGAATCCCAAGCAGGCTCTGCACTGTTAGCATGCAGCCCGATGCAGGGGCTCGATCCCACAAACCGTGAGCCCAGGTGCCCCTAAAACTATTTTTTAAAGAAACTGCAGGAAAAGCTTCCACACTCAGCAGTGTGGGTGTCACTGTGGAAGAGTAATTGTGTGGTGAAAAGGGGAAAGAGAAGACTTGCCACAAATACTATTAAGTATTAATTAGCATTTGTTAATTCAGGATGATTGAAATACAAGTATTCTATTTTTAGTTTCTTTGTATTTTAAACCTATCAAAACAGGAAAAAAACCATAACAAAAATGCCTGGACTTAAATGGCTTACCCTAAATCTTGGCTGTAATACTTAATGGTTGTGTGTGACTTTGAGGAAGTTACTTAACTTTTCAAAAAAGTCTTTTTTTTTTTTTTTCAGCTAAAACCAAGCACCACAATACCGATTCAGTTACTGTGAGGTTTACGTGGACAATATGGACTATTCAGTCAGCAAAGTCAGTGGTTTCTGAAGTTAAAGTGACACTCAGGTATGTGGATAAATGTAGACACACTATGATGTCACAGAAATCAAGCTGGCCTGGTCTGAGACTTAGGACTGGCTCATACCCAGACAGCGGGAGCACAGGGCAGCCGCTCTCCTAGCACAAGAATGAGTTTTGTGAGCTCTGACACTGTTCTAAATCCCATGTCCCAGGAGAGGGGCAGAAAGAACCTAAAACACCGATGAGCAGAAAAATATAAAAAGGCCCAACAAGGAAATACACTATTATTTTATTACTGACTTCTTAAATAATATCATACATCACTGTAAAGAACTTACATTTATAATTCTGAAATAATTTCCATTTGATAAAAGATAAACTTGTGATCATATTAAGTAAACATGCATTCACCAACTAGATTTTAAATAATTTACCCCAAGCAAACCATCTTCTCTATCCCACAAGCCCAGCACGATGCTGCTGCACCAGTGACCACAAATAATTACGGGTCGATTTGGTGGTTGATACATAAAAGCTGAAGAAACATTGCAAATAACAGAAAAGCCCAGAAAACTTCCAGAAATAAATAAGAGGTTGGTTGCATCCAATGTTTTAGAAGAGAGCAGAAGAACTGAGATGCAGATTTCTTCTCAGTTATTAATACCAGAACTTTCTGGCACCAAAGATGGGTGCATCTATCTGTCTTATCCCCAAGTGTTACAGAGCCCTCAAAAGAGCTCTGTGGAAATCCACCCCTCCCCGCCCTGCCAAAATAATTCAAATGAATGTAAACTGGTATTTTTTAATGGAGGGCTTCTCAGGTTTTAATATGCTAATATACATTCTCTGAGAAGAGGATATATCATGCAAATCTATAGTTTCTCAAATCTATCTGAAGAACCTATTTTAATTTTCAGTCTCTGGCAGGATTGAACTCTACCTTTGGGAAAAATCTTGTCCTAGCCCATCTTTGTATTCACTGAATTAATAAACTAATTTTGGTGAATTGAGCAGTAGTTTGGAGTTAAAAAAATTCTACAAAATGGTTGAGTGTTTTTGGAAAACTTTTTAGTGTCATTCCCTAAAGCTGAATATACATGTATCCTATGATGTAGCAACTCCAGTCCTAGGAAGAACACTCAACAACAAGTACATTGGGACACCAAAATATGTTCCAGAAAATTCATAACAGCACACCATCCATGATAACTCCAACCTGGAAACAACCATGGTGGAAGAAACAAATTTATGTAACAGCACCTTCCACAAAACAGAAATGAACAAACTATAACCTCATGTGACATTTTAGAGTCTCTCAAATATAATGTAGAGTTAAAGAAACCAGATACATAAAGAATAGATACTATGATTCCATTTACACAAAACTGAAAAGCAGGCAAGAGCAATCTAAGGTGTCAGAATTAGGGCACTGATAACCTCTGGAGACAGGAAGGAAGTATAATTGGTAGGACCCTGGGGGGACTTTCTGGGGTTCCGGCCATGTTCTATTTCTTGACCTAGATGGTGCCTACAGGTGTGCTCACTGTGATAATTCACCTCCTAATTAGTACACTTTCTTTTTTGCATGTTATACTTAAAAAAAAAAAAAAAAAGAAGTTAAAACAGCTTGGCAATCCAATCATTTTGTCTATTTAGTGACTGTGTGCAATCATGTCTACAAGACATGCTGGCCCTAGGTGCCCAGCTGTGGCGAGAGCACCAGGAACTGTTCTCAGGCACTAACTCACGGGACCTTCAAGACAGTCCACAAATAAAGGTGCTCTGAAACCTTTACTGTTTGCATTGAATAGGTGAGGAAACTGAGGCTCGGGGAGAGTCAATAACTTGCCCAAAGTCACAGGCTCGTAGGTGGTAGGGACAAAATCAAGCAGGACTCCAAATCTCACATTCTTTTATTTTTAATTTTTAGTGTAGATTTATTTTTGAGAGAGAGAGAGAGAGAGAGAGCAAGCAAGGGAGGGGCAGAGAGACAGGGAGACACAGAATCCGAAGCAAGCTCCAGGCTCTGAGCTGTCAGCACAAAGCCCAACGTGGGGCTCGAACTCATGAACCGTGAGGCCATAACCTGAACCGAAGTCGGACGCTCAACCGACTGAGCCACCCAGGCGCCCCCAGATATCATGTTCTTGGCACCACCCTTCCTATGCCAGGAAGTCTGCCACATCTCTATTGACCGGAATCACTCTGAATGGTTTTAATTTCTCACTACCACCAAACCTTGATTAAACACAGTAAAGCAGCATCACAACCTTACCATCTTTACACAGAAAGACTCAGGATTCTCACCCTCAAAACCTGAAATATGAGTTATTAACAATAGTAACAAATGGCAACTAATAATTCATGCAGATACGGACCTTCTTATTTGGCATCACAAATATGCAGGGCACTAGAAAATAAACTGGGGGGCTGACAGGGTGGGTGGAGGGATCAGTCCAAATGCAAGGACTCCAGAGAAACAGAACAAAGAATTACTGCAATGGTACCATTATTTAAGCCAAAGTAACCTGAAATTCTTTCCTGGGGTACAAAAATGTTGGTTATATTCTACAAAGGGAAAGCAAATTCAATTTTTTAAAAAAACATATAAAACTTTTCTAATCGCAAGTATATGTTCATTAGAGAGCTGTCAATACAAAAACAAAGCACAAAGACAGTGAGAGCTTAAGGACAACAAGGTTCATATTTTTTGAAGAAGATCTATCTATCCAGTCTGTCTCTCAGGAATACATCTCGTCTGTGGCCACGCCTCCTCCTATCTCTATTTCAGTTAAAGTGGCTTCGGTTCTGAGCCATGACACTTTCAAATTTTCCCTCCCTTGGAGAGTCTTCACTTGCTGTTTCTCTAACGCAAAAGCTGGTTCATGAAAAGTCTGGCTCCTTCTCCTGCTTTGGATCCTAGCAAAATGTCACTTAGGAGAGTCCTTCCCTGACCCCTTATCTCAAGTGGTTCCCCTGCCCCTACTTTCTATCGCACCCCTCATTATTCTCCTGTAGGCAATCAAACCACCTGAGATTTTCTGTCTATTATTTGTTTATTGTCTTCCCTTCAAGAATCTGAGGTTTGTGAGGGGAAAGGCCTTGCACATCTTGTTCACTGCCACATCCCTGGAGCTTAGCACACAGTAGGTACTAGGTGGGTATCTGAATGCTGTTCAAATGGTCTGTTCAAATATCCCCAAGAATAAATTGAATCCAAAAGTAAACTCCTGAATCTGTTAGAGTATGCTTACTTTTCTTCGGCTTTCTTCTGAAACAAAGCCTTCTTCTAATAGGCTGCACTGATTCTGATCATGTTCATTTAAAAAGGTACAGACATCGGGCGCCTGGGTGGCTTGGTTGGTTAAGCGCCCAACTTCGGCTCAGGTTATGACCTCATGGTTGGTGGGTTCGAGCCTTGTGTCGGACTCTGTGCTGACAGCTCAGAGCCTGGAGCCTGCTTCAGATTCTGTGTCTCCCTCTCTCTCTGCCCCACTCCCACTCATGCTCTGTCTCTGTCTCTCAAAAATGAATAAATGTTAAAAAAAATTTTTTTTTTAAAGGTACAGACATGAGGGGCATTGGTTAAGTGGTTAAGCATCTGACTCTTTGTTTCGGCTCAGGTCATGATCTCACTCACGGTTCATGAGTTCAAGCCCTGCATCAGGCTCTGTGCTGATAGATGCAGAGCCTGCTTGGGATTCTGTCTCCTTCTCTCTCTGCCCTCCCCCACTTGTTCTCTATCTCTCACTCTCAAAATGAATAAACATTAAAAACAAAAAACAAAAAACAAAAAACAGGTCCAGACATGCAAAAACAAACAAAATCACCAAAAAACCACATTTCAATAAAATTCTAAGCCCATGCATACTAGATTAGATTTAGGGTCATCCAAGGAGAAAATATATGCTATCATTAAAGATAATTACAATTACTGCCAATTGGGCAACATTATGACTCTTTTTCCACATACAAAACAGTACTACAAAAGGTGGAAATCCTGGTAGCCTCAACAAGGTCCTGTGCACATTGAGTTTAATACAAATCATAATTACACACATCACTCATGTCCTATTTCTTATAAAGAGAGAGAACCACGGGGTGCCTGGGTGGCTCAGTCAGTTAAGCATTCAGCTCTTGATTTCAGCTCAGGTCACGTTTTTTTTTTTTTTTTTTTTTTAATGTTTATTTATTTTGGAGAGAGACAGAGCACAAGTGGGGGAGGGATAGAGAGACAGGAAGACAGAATCTGAAGCAGGCTCTAGGCTCTGAGCTGTCAACACAGAGCCCAATGCAGGGCTCGAACTCACAGACTGTGAGATCATAACCTGAGCCCAAGTCCAATGCCCAGCCGACTGAGCCACTCAGGCTCCCCATCAGGTCATGATTTTAATAGTTCATGAGTTCAAGTTCAGCACGGAGCCTGCTTGGAAGTCTCTCTCTCTCTCTCTCTCTACCCCTCTCTCTGTCCCTCCCCTGCTCATGTGCTCTGTTTCTCTCTCTCTCAAAATAAATAAACTTAAACAAAAAATTTTTAAATTAAAAATAAAGAGGGAGACACATATCAATACACATTGTGAGGAAAATTTCCCTTCTAGTACCCACTCAAACTGAACATATTAATTCATAAACAAAGCAATATAAAACTCTACCATTCTGACCTCCTCTGATTATCATTAGAAACACAAGCGGTGCTGTCTGACCATTACCTCTCTCTTCCCTTTTCTTTCTGAATCCAGTGATTCTTAAACTTTGCTGCATATTATAATCTCTTGGAGAACCTGAAAAGCTCTGGAAGCCAGGGTATATACCCCAAACTAATAACTAAATGAGAGTTACAAAGGGTGGTGAGGTTTAGATGGCAGTATTTTGAAACCTTTTCCAGGTGATTCCAATGTTGCTGCTCTAGACCTCACTATTCAGACTATAGTGCCCGGGCACTGCCTAGGAGCTTGTTAGCCTCGGGCCCCACCCTATCTGATTCCAGCGAATCGGAAACTCTGTTTCTTGAAATAATACATGTTGAACATTTAGGACCGGGCTGGGACACAGTAAGAACTAAGTAGAGAGTACCACTGTTATCATTAAGGTCCACTATGTGCTCCTCTAAATTATTTGCTTACTTATACATTTGTTCCATTTACAAACCATGCAGCTAGCTCCCAGTGTCTCTCATGTAACACCACATGGTCTCTAGCACACGTAAACATGCAAATAAATCCTAGTTTATCCACATTCTCCCTTCAGATCAGTAAGCTTTCTTTTTTTCCTTTTTTAGTAGGCTCCCCACCCAATGTGGGGCTTGAATGCACAACCCTGAGATCAAGAGTCACATGCTCTACTGACTGAGCCAGCCAGGAGCCCCAGTAAGCTTCCTTTTAGAGTCCAAAGATGAGGTTTCCTCTGACATCTTAAAGTTCCCAATGTTTTGCTCCCATGAGCATATAAGCCCACAGGAACTAGCAGTAGCGATCCACACGCCAAATGCAAACTTTTTTGGTTCCTCTTCCACACATGCTCCCCTCTCCTTCTTCCTCTTGCCCCCTGATCTTCCTACACCTGGGAATGATTGGCACTGTCAGAAGTCCTACAACAGGTACTTCTAGCAGCTGGAGAACTACAAAACTCATTAACGTTTTCAAACTGAGGTGTGAAATATTCAAGTGGCATCAATCTACTTTAAGGCTTACGCATATTTGATAAAGCTTACATTTCTCCCTCTCACTCCGAAGCACAGCTGGGCATATAGTAGAGAATCAAATTTAATTTGCTGATGGGGGTTGATGGGGGGTGGGAGGGAGGGGAGGGTGGGTGATGGGTATTGAAGAGGGCACCTTTTGGGATGAGCACTGGGTGTTGTATGGAAACCAATTTGACAATAAATTTCATATATTAAAAATAAATAAATAAATAAATAAATAAATAAATAAATAAATAGATAGATATTAAAAAAAAAAAAGGAAAAAACTTGCTTTCTACTTTATCCATTTTCTTCACATTGCCTTCTCTCCATAATTTTAGCAACAGCCCCTGCTTGGTCCTGGTGCTGGACTAAGTATTTTCCATATTTCCACCATTTATTGATTAAAACTATCTAGGACGTAGGCCCTACTACTGCAGCACTTCTTTTCCAGTTGAGGAGACTGTGATTTGGAGACCTGATGGTTAGTCAGGGTCTCACAGCCAGCAAGCAGGGCTGGGAATGCGGGTGTCCTCATCCCCTAAATGGGCTCCGAAACCACTACACCACAATGCATCCTTCCTAATTTGTTTTCATCTCGCTGGCCTGGCATCTTCATACTTTCTTCCACGTAGTGCAGCATCTCTGATCTTTGTCAGGGATAAAGAGCTGTCAAAGCTAACCCATGAACTTATAAATTTCCAACTAGTCTTCTCTTCAAGTATACTTTTCAGAAATGAAGGAACTTCTGGCAAGAATGTTAGTAAGTTTATACTCCAAATAACCCTGAATAAATTGCCGAGCTTTGGTAAACATTAGCTTTGGTAAACACTGGAACCCAAAAGGGTTCCTCCACTCGAAGATCAAGGGAAGCCTTACATAGCATGCAAGGATGAAGTTTCTCTCAAGTGGGCAGGGCACTGAAAGGTCTTTCTGGAAGAAAAAAAAAAGGAAACGTGAGCCCAATGACAGTGCCTAGTCAGTTTCAAAATTGGCTGATCCATCATGGCTAGTGTGTTTTCCACAGGCAATCATTTGTTCAACATATACTTCTTTGGCTCATGCTGGGCTGTGAGAATACAGTACTGACCCAAAGAGCCAAACAGAGCAAAAATGGATGTACCTCTGCACCCAGGGGTGGGCAGTCTGAAAGAGCCACGTGACAGAGCTCGTGAAAAGAGGCAACAAGATGACTTGGTCTGGAGAGAACCTAGGAAAACTGGAGCAGAACAAAGATCACACAAGTGAGGCAGAACAGCAGGAAGGCTGACTTGAAAGCTGGGCTTCCTGTCTCTGTTTTGATATAAACAGCTTTACCCATTGGAGGAAGGGGATAGGGGAAGTGGCTCTAGTTAATATTTCTTCTCATTGTTGCCCCAGATTAAGAATATTACATACCTTTGTCATTCTTGTCTGTCAGGCTAAGTCACTCATTACCTTTCCCTTAGTTATTTGAATGTCCTTCGTTCATTTGTTTCTTCTTTCATGCATTCATTCATTCATTCATTGAGTCAGTCAGTCGGTATGCCAGATCTGTTTTAAAGGTTGGGGATGCAATGGGGAAGACACCTGTCTTGCCTTCAGGTTGCTGACACAATGCAGAACAGGGAGGAAGGTTTGTGACTCCAAGTTTCAGAATGAACATTATCAGTAAAGCCCACCTTGAGAAGATGGGAGGTGACCTCCCAGCTGAAATGTCTCCAAATGTGTGGTCAGGGTCCAGGGCAGAGAGCTGAGTTTGCACTCTCAGCATGTGCAGATGCTCGAGAAGAGCACAAATTATAGACCCTACATCAGTTTAGAGAAAGGAACTATTTAACATTAGAGATAAGAATTGAGAGAGAATTCTAATATAATATATAGAAAAATTATAATATAATTTTTCCTCTCAGAAAGTGGCTATCTCCATCCTTGAAAACAAAGTCTGTTACCAAAATAGGAGCCAAATATAGTGCTTCTTTATGCTAACTTTTAAAAGCTGTTCAAAATGCACAGCCTGGGAGTTTAGCAGACATCTATGTTCTAGCCCAAGAGTGGGCAATTTTTTTTTTTTTTTTTTAATAAAAGGCCAGATAGCAAATATTTTCTTCATGGGCCATATGGTCTCTATCCCAGACACTTGACTCTGCCTTTCTAGCAAAAATGGTGCCACAGACAATATTAAACAAATAGGTGTGGCTGTGCTTCATTAAAACTGTATTTACCAATCAGGCTGTTGGTCTGGAAGTGTTCTTGGCATGAACTGGCATACCTCAGAACATCAAGAAAATCTCAGTCTCCTAAGATCCTTCGTCTCTATGTTTCCTCATTACCCCAAAGGGTCTCACAACTTAAAAGGGGGTCCTAGTGCTGGTAACATATTCCCCACATGACACGATTCCCAGAGGGGTAGGCAGGGCTGAGAAGTACTACCCTAGGCTATGGATGCTATACAGAGACACCAAAAGGCTTGGTTTCCTGGCTAATTCCAGGTCAGAAACACATAGAATGAAAAATTAATAATGTATTCTAGCTTTCTGAGTTTTATTCCTTAATTTCTCAGAGCTTCAAGGGGTCCAAGTTATCTCCCTAGCCAAATCTTCCATCCTGCAGCCTTTCAGGGCCTCATCCTTAAGATGTTCTGTGGCTTTATCTCCCCCCCTCACCTAGAGGAGCCTCCTACCAATCACCAGGGCTCCTGCGCATATCCTCACCTTCCCCTCTCATCTAATTCACAATGTACCAAAAGCTCTAGTGCCAAAAGCAAATCAGTATTTATAATGGCCAACTTTTTACTGAAACAAAACCATTGTTCATAGTCCCATAAGAGATCTTTACCAAAGACAGGCTGTTAAATGAACTGCAACTTTTGAATGCATCTGTTGTGCAAGGCCATTTAAACGCATTCTGTTTGACCCCCCACATTTGACCTCATATATGAAGCTGTATATAGTGTGGTTACCACACAGTGAGCAGGGATGAGCAATAACTGTTAGAACTGCAAGAGGAAAGCATATTTGGCCTGGACGTTATACAGCTGTGAATGGGATAAAGGCACTTCCTCAAATGGGATTCTACTCATATCACCCAACAGTGGAAAGAACAGACTTGCGGACTGGGCACAGACAGAAGGCAAATCATTTTAACAGATAAAAAGAAAAAGTATCCACTGGAGTATTTTTTTAGGAATAAAGAGTTGAGTCTGAACTTGAATATGGCCACCAAATTAGGTTTATATAGTTAAATTTTCCTGACATATCAAGTATTTTAATAATAATCCAATTTTTTAGAAATATATGAATCATCCAAAATGGTTTAGTAAAGTTTAACTCTTACAATTCCTCAAATCCTTCAGGGGAAAAAATACACTGGAATATACAAAAGAATTTGTAGCTGTGTAAATGATCCTTGAAATGTTGTAAAGGAGACTATTACAGTCAATTTTAACCAATTAGGGTAATTTCTAAATTAAAGTAAGATGAACTTACCCACAGAATTTCAGATGAGACTAAAGCACTAGCTTTTTTAGTTTTTCTGCTGATTTCCATATTCCATGCTTTAATTAAAACATTTGCTGTGAACTACTGAGCAAAAGAACAGAAAAGGAATATATCTAAGTCATAATTCAACAACACTGGGCAATTCGACATCTAAAATCAGTGTTCTATACCTAGCAAACTATTACAGGAGCAAATTATCATATACTGTTTTGGCATTCTCTTCCTTTTTGGAAAAGCTTTGATCCTCTCTTCTTCCTTGCTCTCAAATCACTTCATGCATCCAATCTGGAATAATATTTGGCCACTGTTTTGATAACAGGCTTTACTTTCACGACCGGAATTACTCACTGACCATTCATTTGAATGAACCTTCTAGTCTAGGAGAAAAAAACGTCTTAGACTCTTATCTCTTAATAAACAGCTGCCTTCTCTAGATTGATACAAATTCAGATGCGCTTTTATCAGACATCAACACATTCTGAGAGCACAAAATCGGCTCCCTACATCCAAGACGCCTGGGGAAAGCTAAAATACAAACTTGTCCCCACCTGAAGACTGCCAACTCAAATCAAATCTTGCTTCCCTATGAAAACAGGAAAAAAAAAAAAAAAAGATACGGTTTGGTAATTTATTCCTTGGATGTAGCTTTCCCTAACGAGGCAGCCACCTTGTAAACGCTGGTACTATTTGCAAAACACAGAGTAAAAGAAAACCATCTCGGCCTTGCAAATCTCCCTCCTAGTCCAGCAGTGAGGAGTGGAAGAGAAGGAAATAGGAATGCAACGCGTGCTTGCTGCTGGCATCATTCCTTACTGCTTGGAAAAGTGAGACTCCATTGCATCTCTCAGATTTCTTTTAAAATGCCTGTATGCCCGTTAAGATCGCCTCCTATAAATCGCGTGCCCTAGCTCCTCGGGATTTCCTTTTCTCTCTGCCCAATTCGCCCATTCTCCTCCTTAGGTCCAGATTCCTCGCAACCCCTCCCCATGTAGAAGAACGCTCCCGCATTTCAGAATTCGATTCCCAGGCCCTTCCCCAGCGCCTTGGGAATGCGTTCGTCCCGGGCCTGCCGGGAAATCCACCGACACTGAGACACCAGTCGGCGTCTCCGCGTCCTGTCCCTCGCCGCCGCGGCCAACTCTCCCCGGGCTGCTCCCCGACTTGGTCGCCAGAGAGGCCCAGAGCGACGGAGATCCGGGGGCTGCGCCCTAGGGCAGAGCAGGCAGGGCAGAGTGCTCCTTGCCGCCGCGGCCTGGGCCCGCTACACTTCCCACCGCCCCTCAGTGTCGCCCACGGCCCCACCAGGCCCCTTCTCCCCCAGGCGAACGGGATCCGGCAGCCGCTCTTCGCAGTGGCCGGAGCCCCAGGACGCGGCTGCTCCCGCGCAACCCGGGCCGCGCTCCGCGAGAGGGCCGGAGTGGGCGGCACCGCCCTGCCCGTCTCCTGGCCTCGCGGGGCCCGCAACTGCCGTTCCAGGAGAAGCGAGTCCCAGGACCGAGCCCGCCACCCAGCACTGGGGTCTCCAAGGCTTCCGATCGCCCCCCGGGACCCGGCCAGGCACTCACCTCCCGCGCGCGGCGCTAACCCTGCTCCGACACGGGCGGGCGGGCGGCCGATGCTGCCGCCCCGCGCGCACACGCAGCCTCCCGCAGCCGCACGCACGGCCGGGCGCGCGCAGACCACGCGCCGAGGCCCAGGAGTCCGTTGCTCGCTCGCTCGCTCGCTCGCTCGCACGCACGCGCGGGCCCTGAGCCCCAGCGAGCTGGGCCCCACCCGGCCTGCAGCTCTACGCACTCCCTGGGTGTGGGCTCTGTCGCACCTAGCCATCACGCTGCGTTCCGAGCACGCCGCTGTTAGGTATGCCTTTTACATTGGACGCGGGCAGGGGGTGGGCCGCGGCGGATCTCTGGCAAGGATTTTGCCTTGTTTACGAGCGGCATAAATTCCCAGCCTCAAGCAGTTCTGGAGGGATTTACTTGTTCAAGTCCGCACAGCGCTATTAAGGAAAAGAAGAAACCTTGGGGAGTTCTTTAATCTCAGAAGAAAAGTGTGTTCTCCTTCTAGAATCGATGGAGAATGAAGGGTGGGGACACCACGGGGTTACAATGGTCTGGTGTATGCATACGAGTCCCGGGAAGTCGATTGCTTTCTGGCATCTTATCTTGAAACTCTTTTGGTCTGGAGAATTCAGAGAAAGTCTGTCCTACCCAGACTTGTCACTAACTAGTGCTCCCTGGAAGAAGTGGCGAGGCTTTTAGGCGTGGTACCTGGGTGTTGCTGTATGGGTTCTGGTCCTACCGGTCTTTGGGTGGAGGTGGTTGAATTAATCCAGAAATAATATTTCCTCTACCCTCCCGGCACCCCTGGCATAGTGCCATTTGAAAACCGTTCCCCATTCTGGCCGCTTGGCTGTGGGACTGTGAACAGTGTGGCTTCGGCATCCCCACGTGGAAAGTTGAAAGAACAGTTCAATGAGCACCCCAAGTGCTTAACTCCAAGGTTGAGTAAGTGTTAACATTTTACCACAATTGCTTTTTTTCTCTCCTAAATACTTCAGCCTGCATTTCCTAAGAATATAGACAGACCTTCTTTCATGCAACCACATGAGAAATTTAATCACATCTAAAAACCTTAACAATTTGATAATATAACCTAATATCTAGCCCGTATACAAATTTCTCCAGTTGTCAAAAGATGTGCTGTATATTGGTTTTGTAGAAAGATAGTACAATGAACATGTATACATTGCATTTGTTATATGTGTCTCTTTTAGTGCAGAACAATCCCCCTCACGTTTTTTGTTTTCTTGGCATTAACTTTTTGGAGAGTCTAGGCCAGTTACCTTGTAGAGAGTTCTACGTTCTCCATTTGTTAGACCTTTTTTTTTCCCTCCTGATGTCCTTTAACCTTTTCTCTAACTCCCTAGAAGGAGGATCAAGAGGTTTGATTAGATGTCAAGAATCCGGTCTTTAGGAGGTGCTATTCATATTGTTCCTTATCAAGAAGAACATAGTATTAAATATTAAACACATTAATTTTTAAATATATAATAGGTTGTTCCAGTATCAATAACAAATCTGAATTGTCCTTAGATTTCTCTGTATGGTCCATTACAAAGTCTACTTTCCCTTTTGTGGTTAATAGGTAATCTGAGAGGGTAGAGGCTTTGAAACTCTTCGTAGGAGAAAGTCTTAGATTCCTGCAAGGAGAACACTGGTTAGAAATCCATTGCCTGGGTGGGTAGAGTAATCATCTGGTTCATTCTGGTTCTTGCTACCTCAGATCACCTTCATTGAATGAAATACTAGCTTTATTCAAAGAATAGTAAAATTCTGGTCTCTTTAGAGTTTGGGCCACTTTAGAGTTCCTGTGGATAACTCTGGTAAAAGCACTGATGCTTCCTACAGGTCTTGTGATGTATGTTTTAAGATTTTATAAAATCTGGGAGGCATTTCCTATATTTACCTGGGCATGCCTTATCTGTCCTACCAGCTCTGTTCTAATAATAGAAATGGATCAAGGGTATGTAATGCACTGTGTAATCTCTGCCTGTTGTGCTCTGGTCTCGGGCTCATATAAATATCTGAGGGTGTGAGCTCATCCATTTTAAGTTCATAAGCTGAGCTGGGCAAGAGCTATGTCCAGTTTGCGCTATATAACAATGACCACTTCAGCTTCCACAAGAGAAGTCCCAAAGGGCATCATCTATTCCACAGACAAACGGAGAGTTTTAAACAGACGGCCTATATCCCCACTTGTCAAAAGAGGACAATTTTTAGTAAGTTAGTCTAAGTCAGTGAGTTGTGTCAGTGATTTTCAGTTGTATCAGCAAGTTAGTGTCTGCTCTTACCCCTGACAGTTGATCGGAATTTCATCAGCATACTAAGAGTCCCAAGACAGAAGCTGGAAGGCAAAAGTGAGCCTTGTAAGTTATGTAGCATCATTTTTGCCACATGCTGTTGGTCAAAAGCAAGTATAGGACTATTCAAGATTCGAGGGGAGGAGATCAGACAGGTCACAATTACCAGGAGATGACGATCAGTGTCGGGGAGGAGGGACATATTTGGAAAGGAGCTACCACACTGATCTAAGCCAAATGCAAATTCAGATGTGTAGTATTGATCATATTAGTCCTTTGCTCAAAATCTGGTAGGGCTGGGTCATCTGTTTTACTTTGACCCTAGTCATAACTCCCCATCCCCAATTTGCACTGACTATAAATATGGCCCACCATTTCTTTTAGTTTACAGATTCCTTGGTTCAACTGTTGCTTCCTTATGAAAGCCTTTTGTGGGCTAAAGGGAAAGAATAGAGGAGTGAAATATGCATTTAAAAATCATTTGTGGTAATTTGAAGGTTCTCTGAAAATAACATAAGTGAATATAGGAGACAAAAATGGGTGTACAAAAAATGGGTGCACAATAAAATTGTATTTAGATAGTAGTAGGGGAATGAATGAATATTTAGGATTAATGCATATTCAGATCTAAATCATTGTTGTGATTCTTTTCCTGGTTCCGGCTCTGGGAGGTAACCGTGCCCTTTGCAAAGGGTAAAGTGACTGCTGCTTGCTGATGCCTTTATCACAGCCATTCTTCACCCCACCTTGGCTGACAATTTACCTCACTAAGTAAAGGAGGTCCATTGATAACACAACTAGGCAGGCTCCATTGCAAACAGGTTAATCTATGGAGGAAAAAAAAAGACCTTTGTATCTGGAAAGATGTATTAGGACGTGGATATTACATCTTACAAAAACTATGTTTTTATTTTAGAAAAGTTGTAGTCCAATACTTGTTTTTAAAATGTTTTGGGGTGCACCAGGGGGAGCCTGGGTGGCTCAGTCAGTTAAGCATCCTACTCTTGATTTTGGCTCAGGTCATGATCTCCTGGTTCATGAGACTGAGCCCGGCATTGGGCTCTGTGCTGACATCATGGAGCCTGCTTGGGATTCTCTCTCTGTCCTCCCCCCCTACCCCAATAAATAAACTTAAAAAAATTTTTTTTAAAATAAATGTTCTGGGGGCACCTGGGTGGCTTAGTTGGCTGAGCGTCGTACTCTTGATTTGGGTTCAGGTCATGATCCCAGGGTTGTGGGACTGAGCCCCCCTGTCACGCTCCACTGTGAGTGTGGAGCATGCTTAAGATTCTCTCTCTCCCTCTTCCTCTCTCCCCAAGTCGTGCACACTCTCTCTCTCTAAAAAATAAAAATTAAAAAACTGTTTTGAATGTCCCATGAATAGTATGTATGTGTACTGCCAAAACCTCTCTAGAATGCAAAACAGAGCCATGGACAGCAGATTGGGACAAGAAATCCTAAATTAGTGAGAAGAAAAAGTCCAAAACCTTTAAGAGTATTTCCTTTGAGGCAGTCTCCTTGTTCACTGTGTAGCATTTAGCTTCTTGTGATTCATTTATCCATTGCAGTAGAGCAAACTATCCCATGTATTACAAATATCCCTTTAATATTTCTCACAATTCTGAGAGTTGCTTGAATGGTTCCTTTGTGGTTTTGTTTGGGTTTATACAGTTATGTTCAGCTGTAGCAGGGGTTAGCAACACTTTCTGTAAAGGGCCAGTAACGCATATTTTAGGCTTTGTCTCTGTTGCATATTATTCATTGGTACTTATTTATTTCATTCTTTACACACCTTTGAAAAGCAAAAGCTAGTCTTAGCTCAAGGGCCCAACGTAAAAACAGGCTGAGGGCCAGATTTGGCCCTTAACTGTAGTTTTCCAAACCCTGAGCTAGAGAGTAAGCTGAGCTGAAGGTCCAAAGTGCCTGTTGGTGATGCTATCCATTGAGGGCCACAATTCTTCTGGAGGATTCTTTCATAGAGAGGAGGGTGTGGCCTCTCCTTCACAGGCTACATTGTCCATCTTTGGGCAGCAACTAAGATAGTGGGGGTGGAAGCTGGCAGCCTTGTTAAGGCATAGCCTTGGGAGTCAAGCAAGGTCACATGTGCCATATTCTGTTGATCAGAGGAAACCCAGGGACCAACTCAGATTCAAGAGTTGGGCAAATAGTCTCTCGCTCTCTATGGGAGTTGCTGCAGATCCTGTGACTACAGCTAGCTGAACTAATTGGCAGACTTGTACTGTGTGTCCCACAAAGGGAAATGAAGGGCAGTGATGACCAGTGATGACCTTGACATTAGATTGACATCTCACACTTTTATACATATATATATATATATATATATATATATATATATATATACACATATATATATATACACTATGCTTTTATACTTGCCAGCTGGTTTCTGATTCTGTGGGCACTCACTCACTTTCCTCAGTACTTGTTTAGAGGTGTCTCAGCCTCCAGATTATCCGCTCCCTGAGGGAAGTGACGACACCCTCCCCTCTCTGCCTGGCTGTGATATATCTTCAATAGCTGTGTTTTGCATTTAATTGAACAGTTTTACTGAGGTTTAAAGTCAAGTAATTTGCTTACTTCACAAAAGCAAAACAAATTTAAGAATGCAGCACTACCTATAAATTCTAAAAGAACAGCATGCATCAAAGAATTACATTTCACACCCAAATACTGTCTAACCAATCAGATGTTTAAACTTCCCAGATGCTTTCCAAACATAATCAAGAGTTAGGAAGCAGTCTCCTTAATGGTAAGTTTGAACTAGCAATCACCTTTAAAGACATATTATATTTTAACTTTAAATTTGCAGATGAAAATTGAACAGTAGCAACAGTTTGTAATATACGTTATGTATGTTCTAAGGCAGAAGTGATTCTGTAGAGGGTTTCTAATCTACAGTAAATGCTGCTACTAATTGCTCAGTTGAATTTTTTAATATGTGTTTTCTCCCAAATCTCATTGTAACTCTGTCTTCTTCTACTTGATGGAAAGCTTTGACAGTTTATTATGTTTAGAAGCAGCTGGGGTCTATTTCTAATTGATGATTTGTTATCTTATATTTCTTACTTGACTACCCACATTTTTCATTCTCTTCAGCATCTTCCTCCAGCGTCTCCTGTCTTACTGAACTAGATGGATGGTGCTGCTTTTGTGCAAACGCAGACAATATTTCAGTCTCTCCTCTGTGTCCTTTCATCAGGCTGTGGATACATGCAGGGCTGATATAATGTGACATGAATATGACACTTAAACATTAACAAAATGTATTCACACATACTGTATGAGTTGATTGTTAATATATCAGTGGGATGGAGACTATCACTGTCTGCATTTGGCAGGTGAGGAAACTGGGGAGCAGACGTCCCAGAGTACCTCAAATTTAACATGTCCAAGTTAACCTCATAAAATCTTTTTATTCTCCAGATACCTGATTTGGTCAAAAGCAGCTCCATTTATCAGTCACCCAAGTCTGACTTTCTTCTGATATAAAATTTAAATACAATGAACGCACAAAACTTAAGTGTACATTCGCTGATTTTTGACAAATGCATACACCTGTGTAATTCAAGCCCCTCTCCAGAGGGATGATGTTAGTAATATTTAAAGAGCTCCTAAAAACTGAGAAGGCAAACACCAACAACACAACAGAAAAATGAGTAGAAGATGAAAACAGAGAGTTCCACCAAAGAAGAAATACAAATAGCCCCTAAATGTATGAAAAGATGGTCAACCTTCCTATAATAAGGGAAATATTTAACAATGAACAATCTAAATAGGAAATTAAAAACAATTCCATTTACAATAGCATCAGGAAGAATAAAACACTTAGAATTAACCAAGGAGGTGAAAGACTCATACACTGGAAACTATAAAACATTGCTCAAAGAAATCAAAGAAGACATAAAGAAGTGGAAAGATACTCTGTATTCACGGACTTATGGGGGGAATAAGATGACATATATTTGCGTATTATTTTAAAAAGTAATGTAAGAAGGATAAACCAGAAACTACTGAAAATGTTGGAAAAGGAGTATAACTTCTCTGAGCTTCCTTCTTTATGTAGTTTTGACTTTTGAAACTGTAAATATTTTGCATATTAAATCAATAAAAATTTAAAAAGCAAACCCTAAGACTGAACACAGCTACAAATGAAGCTCCCAAATGAAACTATCATCTAGATACTGTAACTCAGGAAAAAAAGTTCATTCAACTTGCTTTTGAGCACAGTTACTCTCTTAACAGAATGTATTTTAAGTACAGAAAGAATTGTGAATAAATAATGACATTTTCTTTTTAGGTTTGTTTTTTATAGTGCTATCAGTGAAGAAATTCTCAAGTTATTTTGTATGTGTTAAGAAAACTGTTGGAAATCAGAAGATTTTTCCTCACTATGGGAGAAGGGAGATACCAATCGGAGGTTAGGAAGAATCCTGGCTTTTTTTTTTTTTTTTTTTAATTAGATTTGATTTGAATTGCAAGTGTCAGTATTAACTCATGCTTCTTTAAAAATTTTTATTTCTGGGGTGCCTGGGTGGTTCAGTTGGTTGTGTCCAATTCCATTTCGGCTCAGGTCATGATCCCAGGGTCATGGGATGGAGCCCCATATTGGGTTCTGTGCTGAGTGTGGAGACTGCTTGAGATCCTCTCTCTCTCTCTTTCTCTCTCTCTCTCTCTCTCTCTCTCTCTCTCTCTCTCTCTGTCTCTTGCTCTCTCTCCCTCTCCCTCCCTCCTTTCTTTCCTCTGCTCTCCTCCCCTGCTCTCACTTTCTCTCTAAAATTAAAAAAAAATGTATTTCCTAGCCCTGTCTCCTGAAAAGGCCTAGAAGCAATAACATTCCAGTAGCATTGGGCATAACTTGTACACAGATGCTGATTTCTAAATACTGTTCTCCACTGAAAGGAACCCAGGTTTTTTTTGGGAAATGGCTGATTTTAAGTCTGGGATACAGGAAATGCACAGTAAGTTGGAAACATCTTGTGCACAAGAATGAAGAAGTGCTGGAAATTAATGGGGACATGTCAAAAAGATACAGGAATTACCTTAAAGTTTTTCCTGCTGTGCAAATTTGTGATAAATTAAACATCAAAAAGAATAATGATGATAATATATTATATCATCTTGAGTCAGAAAAGAACCCATTAGTCCATAGTGACACTCAAAATAAAGGTGGTGGTGGAGGTAAGCTTTCTTCTTCCAAAGACTGCTAGCTAATAAATGTAGAAAAAATATAGAATTCGAAAAATCACCATTTGCAACCACTATTGAAATAATTCAGGCAAGGATCATCAAAGGATGCTAAAATTATTGGGTGAAAGAGTTTTGAGGATATTGGGGAATGGGTTATTCACATATGATCATGTATCACCCCACAGATTATTTATTAATTACAATATAGTACACACACACACACACACACCAATATATTGAGATTGTACCCTAATCTTTAAAACTTGCAGTAGCCCAGGAATGGGAGAAGTTCTTTTACAAGATCTTCAACAGTAATCTTCAGTGGAAGAGGAGAGTTCCTTCGCTTTTTTGTGTATTGTTTTGTAGTGCTCTTAACATCTAGACGCACAAAAGTATAATTCTTGAGGGAAACTGAGGCTACCAGAATGGAGATGTTTTTAATTTTTTTTTTAACGTTTTTTATTTATTTTTGGGACGGAGAGAGACAGAGCATGAACGGGCGAGGGGCAGAGAGAGAGGGAGACACCGAATCGGAAACAGGCTCCAGGCTCTGAGCCATCAGCCCAGAGCCCGACGCGGGGCTCGAACTCACGGACCGCGAGATCGTGACCTGGCTGAGGTCGGACGCTTAACCGACTGCGCTACCCAGGCGCCCCGGGAATGGAGATGTTTAGTTTGAGAAGCTAAGCCAAATATTTTATCTTGTAATGTAAAACTGGTATGTCTTGCCAAAGAGTGGTATTTTAGCAAAGCCAGACCATGCAGACTTGTGTCTAACACAGGAGAAAGGATTACTTTCCATATTTGGATTTAGACCATGCTCTGTTTGTTTTGCTGGAGGTGTGTATATGTGTTCTTTGTGGAGTAATGTGCAGAGAATTAGGAGCAGAACCTCTAAAACTGGAGGAGAGCTAAACATACCTGATCTACCTTTGGAACTTTGGAAAAGTGACCTGTACTTGGTCCAATGTAGCACAGAGTGGACTGTGGATATGCCCACTGAGATTCTATAACCCAGAATATGCTGATTTTGGCTGCCATTATGTCATCATTATCCTGATGGGTGGGAGGGGGTGGAGCTTAGGATGACCATAGCCTTGCTTTGGTGGTGATTCTTTTGAAAGGAAACAATTCTACTGGCAATCATCCACGTGACTAGTAGTTGTAAATTATTGGGGTGCAAAATTTAGGGATGGAGGATGGACAGGAACTAGAGAGGAAGAACTTTTATCTCCTTTTCAGTCCTTGCTGGAAGTATGATGTGGACCGTGAGACATCAAGATAGATGGGAGCCAAACAGGGAGGTAGTCAAGGCAAGGTTCCATTGGTGGTGGCATCTTTGAGAGAAGCCACTTCTAAGAGCAGTAAGAAATGACCACGTGTGCTAAGCTTCCCTGCCAACCTATCTCAGCTCTGGTGGGGGTTTAAGGGAAGGGCTTGTCCCAGCCAGGAGACAGTGGTAAGGAGCAAATGCTGCCTCTCCCCTATAGGACAAAGGGGTGATAAGGACGATGTTCCCAGTTCGCAAAGACACACAAATATTTTCCTAAGGGCATCAGTTCTATACAAATCAATTAATTAATGGAGTGTGTAACCATTACTCATTGGTTCTGTCTTTCCCTTATATAGATCCACAAACTCCTATCAATAATTCTGAAATCCCAGTGATTTTGAAAACAATATTTTTTCATAAGTTTACCACTTGCAGATGTCAGACTTCTTAGCCTCCATAATTACATGAGCCTATTCCTTATGATAAATCGTTCATATATATATATATATATATATATATATATATATATATGGAGAGAGAGAGAGGGAGGGAGATAGGTAGGTATGTAGTAAATAGATTTAGGGGATATACATTTATTGATTCCATTTCTCTGGAGATTCCAACTAATACACTAGATAATGAATACACTCCTTCTTTCATAAAATACTTGGTTAGGGAGAGCTTTAACTGTCATACATTTACAATAGCCTCATTCTTTTAACTGCTGGATGATATCCCTAGTTCTATGGTATATTTAACCATTTCCTTTGTAATAGAGATGTAAGTTCTTTATGGTTTCTATTTTCAGAATAACTTTTGGCAGAGAAGGTTGCTTCCGTTATAGATTGAGAATTGCTGAGCCAGTCTAGCCATAGGGTGAAACACACAGGAGAGGAAAATGGAAGTATCTTCCACAGTGAGAATTTGTTCATTCTGTATCACAGACCTTAGGACAATAGCTTCCATTCTTAAAGCTTTGTGACCATATTTTTCCAAATAAGGACATTGTTAAAAAGGCACAACAAAATTAAAAAAAAATTTTTTCTACCTGTTACCATCATCGTTTTAAAAAAACAGGCTGTTTTAACATAAAGACACAGAGGCAACCTTAGCTTAATGGATGGTCAAATTGAATAAATTCAACTGTATTCAAAATTCACTTCACTGTCTTTATTCTGTCTTTGTAGTCAGCAGGTAAAAAGTTTCTCACTCGCCTGTTTCCATTTCCATATGCATCAGAAGCAACTGCTTTAATATTATTCTGACTTCTGGAATTAAAAAATTTGGAAGAAAAGTAAAGTGAGAGAGTTCCTGCCTTCTGCAAAAGGGAGAACTCACAACCTAAGAAAAGCTGGTTATGGATGTTTCCTCAAACTCTGACATAGGAAGTGATTCTGGGATGAGTTGGAAAGAATTCAAACCTTGGCTTTTGAGATCTCCACCAAAAGGAGGCCTGGCATGGAAAGATGAGCATGATCTGGGCAGGGGGTTTCCTGAAGAGATTGAACACCCATTGGGAAGACGCTGTGGCCTGATGTGCTCCACGATGGTACCATAATTATACATACCAGGACAAGTTATTCAGAGAAGAACATCTGAATCTATTAAGTCATCTTTATGCTGCTTTCCTTAACACATTTATCTTCTCTATCATGAACAAATTGTGAGAAGAATATAAAATTCATGAGAAGTGAAAAAATTGGTGATTGTCTTTTAAAATAAAATCACCACAGTCATAGCAGCTGTTCTATTTTCAAAGGCAAGGAGAAGAAGAGAGAGAAATGCTGGCCCAGCAGAAAAGTGAGTGTGAAAAATAAAAGGATGGAGAAGCATTTTCCATGATTAGAAAGGCCCCTGCAGCATTCTAAGCCAGGAGCGTCAGTTCAGCCAGCACTATGGTCCTCCCCGCCATCATCACGCTTGAGGCAGCAGGATATAGAGTGAGACCCCAGCTGAAGACCTGTGACTTAGAGTCAATTCTGCCACTCTTCAGGGGAAAACCTTGGACCAGCCAAATGGTCTTGCTGATCCTTTGTTCACTCTCTATAAATCGGGATAAGAAGATTGCCTTGTGTGACAAGAGAATAAGATTAAAGCCCTGTGAAAATTGGAAAGTGTTATATAAGCAAATCATAATAGTTACAAAATCCAGAAAGGTGAGGGGGGAGTTGGGGTGGGCCAAAGCTATCCCATATGGGGACTATGTGCAAATTAGAAAAAAAAAAGCCCCCTTTGGTGGACACAGCCCAGCCCTGCCGCAGGACTCACAGCTAGGTTTAGTGGGACTTGGCTGGATTGTATTACTACATTATTCTCTCAGGTGCATATGAACTATCTGCAAAACTATCTGACCCAGTGGTCAAGGTCATTTGTTTGAGTCCTCGACTTCAAGGGGGTCCCAAATTCTGACTTCTATTCAGCAGAAATATGTGCAGAGAATTAGGATGAATCTGTACCACAATGATGATTCTAAGTGATATTTATCTAGCCAAGTCCAAATCCAGCAGGTGAGTGGTCTCAGTCCCGAGCTGCTTGGGCCTCCCTGAGACTTTTGTAAAACCTAATTATTAATAACCTTAACAAAATCCAGTGATATTCAACTTCAGTAAAGGTTTTTGGTTAAGTAGCTGCCTCAGCAATATTTAGATGTAGGACATTAATAATTGTATGTAGACACATATCCAATATGTGGTGTTCACCCTTGGACAGCATCTCATTTTGCCCTGTTTGAAACCAGCCTCGATACTGGACTCAGTACTCTTTGTTCATGGCTTGTTTTATCCTAGTCATGCTGTCCTTCTTTCCTTCTGTTAAATACACCCAAGTTCATCCTACCCCTGGACATTTGTGCCTGCTGTTCCCTTTGCCTAGATGCTGTTCTCCCAGATTTTTGCATGGCTCAGTGCCTTCAGCTCAAATGACTTCTCTCATCAGAGAGGCATCTGAAATAATTATGTTGCTTCTAAGCTGCATTTTTTTTTAATTTAGCATTTTATTTTTATTATTTTTTTTTATTTTTTGACGTTTATTTATTTTTGAGACAGAGAGAGACAGAGCATGAATGGGGGAGGGTCAGAGAGAGGGAGACACAGAATCTGAAACAGGCTCCAGGCTCTGAGCTGTCAGCACAGAGCCCGACGCGGGGCTCGAACTCACGGACCGTGAGATCATGACCTGAGCCGAAGTCGGCCGCTTAACTGACTGAGCCACCCAGGCGCCCCTAATTTAGCATTTTAACATCTCTGAACCTGAGATGCATTTAACAATTGCTAGTGTCTTATGACTGTGATTAGCCAGGCGGCAGGCATGGCTTAATTGTCACTGCTTGTTGTACAGATGCAAATTTGGATGTTAGTCTTGGTGGGCCTACCAGACATCTGCCCCTTCTTTACAATTTAGTCAACCAATCAGGGACACTAGATACTGGCACCTACATATCTAAGAGAGAAAACTCAAAGGATATTTTAAAGATCATGAAGATTTTCTTTTAAGACTTTATTTTTTAGAGCAGTTTTAGGTTAGCAGCAAAACGGAAAGGAAAGTACAGAGGCTTCCCACATACCCCCTGCCCCCACAGGTGCACAGCCTTCCCTGTTATCAGTATCCCTTACCATCATGGTACATTTGCAGGAAGGTTCTTTGGGTTTGAAAATGGTGAAGCAAATGCTAGCTTTCCTCACCAAAAATGAGAAAACACAATTCATTATCTGGAGAGATTCTCCTACGACGGAAGCCCACCTCAGGTCTAACCGTGTAACTGTATTTTATACAGTGTTAATTCATGTATGTATTTTAAACTTCAAATTTGTTTAAAAAAAATTATGTACCATAGATATTTATGAGAAATATCCATCTTTCCTAAGAAGACTTTATCAAGACTATGAAAGAAGAATTGAGATATTTATCTTCAAATTATTTGCTTTCCAAAGGCTGAGAAGATTTTTCTGTTCATCTTAAAAATGAAAAAGTAGTAAAACAATAAATAAACTCAGTGACAGCTGACAGTATATATTTTCTAGGATCTGAAATTTGTATTCTTTTGTGGATTCAAACTTTCTCACTATTTCAAAATTATTTCAAATAGCTGATATTTCTCAAGTGGAGCTCATAGCCAAGTTTCAAAAGTATTTGCTTCCACAATATGTATTTTACTTGGTCTATTTTGCTTACATTAAGTTAAGTAGCTAACCTCTCCATCTTCATTTAAACAAAGTAGTTCAGAGGCTCATACTACTATCACTTTCAGTTTACTGAAAAATCTAAATTTGCTTCTTAAAAAGTAGCAAAACAGTGCTCAGCAAGCATATTCTTTTTAAAACTCAGAATTCAGTTTGGGTTTTTGTTTTATGTTCTTTTTATTGCTCATAACCTCCCAGGGAGTAACTGTATAGACATACACTGTCTTTTTTTTTTTTTTTTTAACATTTATTTATTTTTGAGAGAGAGAGGCAGAGAGAGAAGGGGGGACAGAGGATTCAAAGTGGGCTCTGTGCTAACTGCAGAGAGTCCTATGTGGGGCTCGAACTCCCAAACTGCGAGATCATGACCTGAGCCAAAGTGGGATGCTTCACCGACTGAGCCATCCAGACACCCCTGTATGTCTCACAGTCTTGATTTTGTTTCAGAAAGTATGTTGAAGTGGAGGAAAAGAGATCTCCTAGTTCTTATTCATTCTTCTAGTTTTTGAACCAGGTTTTCTTAGTCCTGACTTTTTATAGGTAGATGTCATGTGTGAAATATACATGGCTAATGTTGATGAAAATAGAAACATGGATTTCATACCTGCTTTGTCTGTTTGGCCCCCTATTTTCCAGGAACTGACTCTTCTTTTCACTTGCCTTGCCCCTCTTCTGTCTTATCCTCAGGCTCAATCCATGCCAACATTTGATCACAGTGGAGACACTTCTATTCTACCAACTTGCCCTCCCCCCCCCCCTTGGCCATAGTCTTGAATCAAAGCTGGATCAATCAGAGTCTCTCTGATGGCCTTTGGAATGTAGACTAGAAATTCTAGGCTTATTTTGGGAACAGGGGAGTTGGAAACTCAGGTATCAACGGACACTTTCCGCCTTGTGAAGCAGGAAGTAGACTAAACCAGTGTGTAGTAAGAGAGGAGGAAAAAAGGAGATGCAGAGATTGAAGCTGACTTGAAAGCTAAGGGGTGGAGGTGGGGGTGGAGGAAGAAAGACTTCCTGGCTTGGCTGCTTCCTACTCTTGGACCATTTGAATCAGCTCTGCGTTTTTATGATAAATTATCTTGTTTAAATTTCAGCTAGAGGTGGTTTCTGTTACTTAGAAGTGTTAACCAGTACGGTGTTTCCACATGAAACTTTGGGGAATTTCTCTTATTTCTTAATTGTTTTTGTTAGATGGCTGTTGTAATAACCACACAAGGACTTTACTCAGAGAATTTTTCTCACTTTTTTTTTATATATTTATTTTTGAGAGAGAGAGAACAGAGGAGGGACAGAAAGAGAGGGAGACAGTGGATCTGAAGCAGGCTCTACACTGATAGCAGAGAACACAATGAGAGGCTCAAACTCACAAACTGTAAGATCATGACCTGAGTTGAAGTCGGACACTTAACTGGCTGAGCCACCCAGGCACCCCTTTCTTCCTTTTTTTTAATCTTAGATTTACATGTTTAGTATCTTAATCTTTCTTTCTTCTTTCCTTGATAGAATCAATATTACATGTCTCTCTGTGAGGGGAGTGCAAAGGGTTTCAAGAAAATCTGCAAAGGCTAGGATGATATGGTCCATATACATTCTCTAAGTAAAACTCCCTTCAGGGACAAAACTCTTCAAAGACGAGAAACATCTGGGGATAGAATCCAAATTTAGCAGGACACAGGCAGCAAAGGTCAAAGTAAAAGAACATTCAGCTTAATAGTGCGATGGAGGTAGAAAGGAACAATCAAATTTCAAAATGTAAGCATGCCATATTCTTGCCAATTTTTCTTTAGAAAAAACATTGAAACAAGAGAACTGTAGAGTTATAATGTTCTAATATAAACTTATCATCAAGGTTTAGATAGAAAGTTAAACTCTAAAAAGTTATCCAAAACAACATTGTTGTTTTTTTTTTTATATATGAAATTTATTGTCAAATTGGTTTCCATACAACACCCAGTGCTCATCCCAAAAGGTGCCCTCCTCAATACCCATCACCCACCCTCTCCTCCCTCCCACCCCCCATCAACCCTCAGTTTGCTCTCAGTTCTCAACAGTCTCTTATGCTTTGGCTCTCTCCCACTCTAACCTCTTTTTTTTTTCCTTCCCTTCCCCCATGGGTTCCTGTTAAGTTTCTCAGGATCCACATAAGAGTGAAACCATATGGTATCTGTCTTTCTCTGTATGGCTTATTTCACTTAGCATCACACTCTCCAGTTCCATCCACGTTGCTACAAAAGGCCATATTTCATTTTTTGTCATTGCCATGTAGTATTCCATAGTGTATATAAACCACAATTTCTTTATCCATTCATCAGTTGATGGACATTTAGGCTCTTTCCATAATTTGGCTATTGTTGAGAGTGCTGCTATGAACATTGGGGTACAAGTGCCCCTATGCATCAGTACTCCTGTGTCCCTTGGATAAATTCCTAGCAGTGCTATTGCTGGGTCATAGGGTAGGTCTATTTTTAATTTTCTGAGGAACCTCCACACTGCTTTCCAGAGCGGCTGCACCAATTTGCATTCCCACCAACAGTGCAAGAGGGTTCCCGTTTCTCCACATCCTCTCCGGCATCTATAGTCTCCTGATTTGTTCATTTTGGCCACTCAGACTGGCGTGAGGTGATACCTGAGTGTGGTTTTGATTTGTATTTCCCTGATAAGGAGCGACGCTGAACATCTTTTCATGTGCCTGTTGGCCATCCAGATGTCTTCTTTAGAGAAGTGTCTATTCATGTTTTCTGCCCATTTCTTCACTGGGTTATTTGCTTTTCGGGTGTGGAGTTTGGTGAGCTCTTTATAGATTTTGGATACTAGCCCTTTGTCCGATATGTCATTTGCAAATATCTTTTCCCATTCCATTGGTTGCCTTTTAGTTTTGTTGGTTGTTTCCTTTGCTGTGCAGAAGCTTTTTATCTTCATAAGGTCCCAGTAATTCACTTTTGCTTTTAATTCCCTTGCCTTTGGGGATGTGTCGAGTAAGAGATTGCTACGGCTGAGGTCAGAGAGGTCTTTTCCTGCTTTCTCCTCTAAGGTTTTGATGGTTTCCTGTCTCACATTCAGGTCCTTTTTCCATTTTGAGTTTATTTTTGTGAATGGTGTGAGGAAGTGGTCTAGTTTCAACCTTCTGCATGTTGCTGTCCAGTTCTCCCAGCACCATTTGTTAAAGAGACTGTCTTTTTTCCATTGGATGTTCTTTCCTGCTTTGTCAAAGATGAGTTGGCCATACGTTTGTGGGTCTAGTTCTGGGGTTTCTATTCTATCATTGGTCTATGTGTCTGTTTTTGTGCCAACAACATTGTTTTTTAAAAGTTTAGGAAAACTACTTAGACATACAAATTAAGAAACAGAAAAGGGAGATAAAATTCTATGAAAATTCAGGAAATGGAGAATAATATTCCTATAGATGATGAAAACTTGCCCAAAGGACATTCTCATAAAGCAGATTAAAAACTATAATATCTCAAATCAAGCTAGAATACAAAGAAAATGATATAACAAATGAAAGAACAAATAAGTTTTATTTGATGTGATGGATCTCAGAAAAGAATTAAAATCATTAAGAAATGAACAAAATGAAAAGGCAGCCTACTTAATGGGAGGGCATATTTGCAAATTATCTATCCAAAAAGGGGTTAATATCCAAACTATACAAAAAACTTGCGCAACTTAACATTAAAAAAATCTGGTTAAAAAATGGGCAGAGGGCCTGAATAGACATTTTTCCAAAGAAGACATACAGATGGTAAACAGACACGACAAAGTGCTCAACATCACTAATCATCATGGAAATGCAAATTAAACCACAATGAGATATTACCTCAAACCAGTCAGATGACTAATGTCAAAAAGACAAGGACTAACAAGTGTTGGTAAGGATGTAGAGAAAAAAGAACCCTTGTGCACACTGTTGGTGGGAATGTAAATTGGTGCAGCCACTGTGGAAAAGAGTATGGATTTTCCTCAAAAAAATTAAAAAGAGAAGTACCATATAACCCAATTATTCCACAGCTTGGTATTTACCTAAAGAAAACAAAATACTAGTTCAAAAAAGTATATGCATTCATACGTTTATTGACACATCATTTACAATAGCCAGATACAAAAGATCTGGAAACAAGTATCCATCAATAGATGAATGGATAAGGATGTGGTATGTGTATACAATGGAATATTAGTCAGCCATAAAAAAGAATAAAATCTTGCCATTTGCAACCATATGGAAGGACCTAGCACATATTATGCTGAGTAAAATAAGTCAGGCAGAGAAAGACAAATACCACATGATTTCACTTGTATGTGGCATCTAACAACAACAACAAAAACAACAAAACAAATGAACAAACAAAAAACCAAAACAAACAGACTCGAATACAGAGAAAAATTGGTAATAGCTGTAGGAGGCAGAGAGAGGGCAAAATAGGTGAAGTGTATTAAGAGGTACAAACTTCCAGTTATAAATAAACAAAGAATGAAAAGTATAGCACAGGGAGTATAGTCAATAATATTATAATAACTGTGTGGTGACAAATGGTTAATTACAGTTATTGTGGTGAGAATTACATAATATATAGAATTGTCTAATAATTATGTTGTACACCTGAAACTAATACAACATTGGATATCAATTATACTTTAGTTAAATTTTAATCTAAGCTTTAAAAATTATGTGCTGAAAACAATATTACACAATACCTAATATCAAAAAACTAGAGATTATCAAGATGTATTATTATTTACTATCAAATTAATGCATTTTTGTGTAGACCTTATTATACAGCTTCTTCTGTATCCTCTATTTACTATCCTCTAATTGGGGTGCCTGGGTGGCTCAGTCGGTTAAGTGTCTGACTCTTGGTTTTGGCTCAGGTCTTGATCTCCTGGCTTCATGCGTTCGGTTCCTGCTTGGGGCTCTTTGCTGACAGCATGGAACCTGCTTGGGATTCTCTCTCTCTGTCTCTCTGTCTGCCCCTCCCCCACTTGCACTGTCTCTCTCTCAAAATAAATAAACTTTAAAAATTATAATTAAAGGTATATCTTCTATTTAATTAAAGAATATCTTGAGATTGTAAAGCAAGTTGGGAACGGTTGCAAATGGTGCCTTTTTAAACCAGTCTTTGTTAACCAAAGTTTTCTTAATACTTTGTAACTAAAACAAAATACAGAAATAAACTGGGTGATAAGGTTGATACGCTGCTGCTGTTTGCCATAGCTCCCTGTTTAAAATTTTTATGTTTGCTAATTTTATGTTCACCTTTGTTTTTATTGTCTGCATACTAGGTAAGTATCATAAATTTGAGTTTATAGAACAAACATCTGTTAATAAAATACCACTTTTATTACCTTCACATGTTAAGATAGAAATGGAGAACTGAAACAAAATCAAAAGTAGAAAAAGAATGCAAAATAATGCCTCAATGGAAGATGAAACGAAGGGAAATTTTTAAAAATCACAAAGAGAGAGAGATGAAAAAGAGTCAAAAACCAATAAGACAGTGCACCTGGGTGGCTCAGTCGGTTAAGCGTCTGACTCTTGACTTCAGGTCATGATCTCATGGGTTCATGGGATTGAGCCCTCCTTTAGGCTCTGGGCTGGCAGTGCAGAGCCTGCTTGGGATTCTCTCTGTCCCTCTCTCTCTGCCCCTTTCCCACTCGTGCATGCCAGCTCTCTCTCTCTCTCTCTCTCTCTCAAAATAAAATAAATAAACTTAAAAAATATAAACAGTGAGACAGGCAGAGAAGGTCAACGTAATTAGTAATATCTGAGGAAAATCTTGACAAAGAAAAAAACCCTGAAATCTGTAATTTGAGACACTGAAATGAGAATTAAAATGAAATATTGAGAGGGCACTCAGTTTATCTGATAAAGCTGACCCAGAATGACCATCACTGAGATACAGTCTAGTGAAATTATTGGACTTTAAAGGGAAAGAAATAAAAATTCCTTTAGGTACTTAGAGAAATAGCCCAAGTCATTTATATAGGGAAGAAAGGAATATTGTCTTTACATTTTTCAACATCAACACTTTATTCTTAAAGAAAAGTAAGTAATATATTTAAGATACTCAAAGCAGGAAAATATGAGGCAAGAATTTTATATCCATACACGCTGTCATCAGCATAAGAACTCAGGGAATAGTGTTCTTGATGAGTCTACTGGAGAAGGGGGATTAAAATAAGTAAAATACTTAAAGTGACATTGATAAAATGACTTGATAAGCATTTAACTTCTACGCGGAACTAAGACTAAGTGAGAGATATAAGGCAGAGAATGTAGTATGTAATGGCTGAATGCTCTGACAATGGAGATATAGTACAATTGTAAAAAGAAGTGGCATGAGAATGTGGAGAGCATATGCGATTTTGTACCTCTCTCCAGTCATCACATTGATGGTATTGTCACTGGCTCCTACTGACTAGAGATGGAATAACTTGGGTATCACTAAGAACAATAAGAACAAAACACACCAAATATATTTAAATCCATGATTTCACCCTGATCCAAAAAATTAATTGGTCATCACTGAAGGATGCTTGGAAATCAACCCTTTATTTTGAAAATTGATAAATAAGAGAAAACAACCAAGCATTTATCCTGCCTTTCTGTATAAACTGTAACACTAGGTAATCAAATAGTAGATGATGTGAATTTTCTCTTTATGGAAGAAGTCCATCAGATAGCTGAAGAAGAAAGAATAGAATTTGAGTATCAACATTTTTTTGGCTATCCGTAATGAATTATTGAATCTAAGCATTGAGCATCAGTGGCTGCCACCATCACAAAAAGACAGACAAACAGATATTTTGTGCCTGGAAAAAACGCAGCACCACCTATAAAGTAGTTTGTCCCCCTACCCCAAATTAGTAACAGTAACCAGACTTGAATGTGACTCAGTCTGGAAATACAGGAAGGTCCTTCTATTGTGGCCTGCAATCCAAATTATGACCACTCTATTTTGGAGCTTGAAAAGGCCAGATGCTTCTATGCCCCAGACTGAAGTTGTTTTAAATATTTGGTGGCTGCAGTAAAAGCAGAACACCTTACTGTGTTCTCCTAAGAATCTTCAACTAGAAAAAGGAGCAAACTCACTAGCAAAGAATAGATTTAAAAAGTTTTAACTTCCAAATGGTCTGGAGTTAGCTATGGATTGAGTGGGGGGGGGGGGGGGTGGAGAATAGAGAGGATAGTAAGTAAATGATAACCACACACATAAAAAAATATGGAAGCACATTACCAACAAATTTCTAAATCAGAGCAATAGCCTGTGAATTTCAATCAACTATCCATGGCCCCAGATCTTCACTCGGCATGAATTCAGTTGCAAAATTTGTATAACTCCCCCAAAGGCAGCCTCCCAAATCATACCTTGAATGAAATCTTGGAAGAAAACAAACCAGGAAAATCCTCCTGACATAATTAATGAATTTTTTTTTCATTGAGGTATTTGATCTATCTTAAATTTATCTTGGTAAAAGGAATGAGGTTATCTCTACACCATTTATTGAACAGTTCTTTTCTCTACTAATGTCTATAATACTTTAAATTCTCATACATATTTGTATCTATTTCTGGATTCCATTCTGTTTCATTGATCTACTTATTTATGTAGCACTACCTAAATTTTAAAAATGGTACTAAGAGGAATGCTGTATTATTGCATGAATTATAAGGAACTACTGAAAACCTTAACCTCTGGAATGTCAGAAATCAGGAAGCTTCAAGAAATAGATATTTTTTAAAGCATTCTGCCATTAAGGTGACTTAGGTCTAACAATTCACGTTGTGAGTGACTTTTGTCTAAAATTTCAAATTCCTTGGAAGATTTAATTGGCTCAGTTTAGGCTGGGTATCAATCCCAGAATCGATTATCTATTCTTGGGGGTACACGTTTGTGTATTATAGATATGATTGATGAGTACTGGACCTTATGTATCAAGGGAAGTTTCCAAAGAAACATAAGGTATTGTAAGCTGAACAGTACTTTGAAAACTGTCTTCTCCACTATGCCCATCAACCCATTTCATACATCTGAAGCTCTCCTATCTCTGAATGATGCAGTTCCCCCACCCAAAATTGCAGCCACCCCTTCCCAATAGAAAATGATATAAATTTGTGTCCCTTTATTGATCTAGCGGTAATACCATAGGACCATATACCTGTAAGCCAAGGGTTTCCTAGAGCATGCCTACTCTTCCAGTTCTGTCAGATACCCTTAGATACTCTCCAGCCCATGAATTAGCTGGAAAATTTTAATCATCACTAACACATGCTAAATAATGGTGGTTTTTAAACTGGGGTGCAAGTACATTTAGAGATACATAAAACCTTCCTAGGGGTACTCACTCCAGCATGAAAAGTTCTGAGAGCATCAATGTCCAGAGACTCAGCTTCAACATGGAGTCTTTCTTGTAATTGGTTTGCCTAAGATGTGTTTGAGTTAGAGGACTCTTGCCTCTCCCGACTTTTCTGTCTCCTCCTTTACAGTAGACTTTCCTTACTTTACAACTATACCTTTCCCCCATCACAGATCTTATTACTATGTTGCATCTACCAGGTAGTAAAACCTCAGAAGGACCAAACTACAAGCTATGCTATTTTATATTTTATTTTATTTTATTTTATTTTATTTTTATTTTTTAAATATAATATATTGTCAAGCTAGCTAACATACAGTGTATACAGTGTGCTCTTGGCTTTGGGAGTAGATTCTTAAGATTCATCGCTTCCATACAACACCCAGTGCTCATCCCAAAAAGTGCCCTCCTCAATGCCCATCACCCACTTTCCCCTCTTCCCTGCCCTCCCCATCAACCCTCAGTTTGCTGTCTGTATTTAAGAGTCTCTTATGGGTTTGCCTCCCTCTCTGAAACTATTTTTTCCCCTTTCCTTCCCCCATTGTCTTCTGTTAAGTTTCTCAAATTCCACATGAGTGAAAACATATGATATTTGTCTCTCTCTAACTGACTTATTTCACTTATCATAATACTCTCCAGTTCCATCCATATTGTTGCAAATGGCAAGATTTCATTCTTTCTCATTGCCAAGTAGTATTCCATTGAGTATATAAACCACATCTTTATCCATTCATCAGTTGATGGACATTTGGACTCTTTCCATAATTTGGCTATTGTCATTGGTGTTAGAGAAGCTTTCTTTAATCAAGGTACCTTTATAACCCACAGGAAAGCTTTGTGTCTTTTGCTATCTCATGTGTTTTTCAGTGGAGAGTGAAACATGACATTAGAAACAGAATATTAGAAACAGTATTAGATGGGGCGCCTGGGTGGCTCAGTTAAGCGTCCGACTTCAGCTCAGGTCATGATCTCACGGTTCATGAGTTTGAGCCCCATGTCAGGCTGTGTGCTGACAGCTTGGAGCCTGGAGCCTGCTTTGGATTCTGTGTCTCCCTCTGTCTGTGCCCCTCTGCAGCTTTCTCTCTCTCTCTCTCTCTCTCTCTCTCAAAAGTAAAACATTAAAAAAAATTTTTTTTAGAAACGGAGTATTAGAAACAGGAGAAATGGCAATTTTCATTCAATGACTTAGTCCCTTTTAACCCCTGACTCTTTTAAAAAGAATTATTTTTCTGTGAGAGAGTCCGTTGACCATTAGCAGGAAATTCGGGGGCTCTCGCACCTTCTCTCCTGGGTGACAAACCCATGACAAGGTTCTTTTCCCTGTCTAACTTGTACACTCAAGATATGACGACCAATTCGAGAAATATCCATGTGCTTAGAAGCAAGTTCTCTGCATTTATACCACTCTTGGTAAGCTTGGTGGTTAACTTCATGCACTTGTGCCTTTGTGTATGTCTCAGTGGCATGTTTTTCAAATATTCAAGAAAAAGGACGCAAAAAAATTTATTTTTACTGTTAAGAATTGGATCAATATTATATCTTCAAAGCAAAGGAACGGATATTGAGGATGAATAGGTGTTTTATTTTATGTTTCTTAGACACCACAGAGCTACTTAATAAACATTCAAAGTCAGTTTTTTGTCAGTGTAAGAATCACTGAAGGCATTCTGGGGTGTTATGGATGAAATCAGTGAGAAGACTTGGGGATTTGAGCCAGAAGAGTCTACATGGACTACGACAGCATGCAGAGTTGCATTAAGGAATAATGCTCCGGGGCGCCTGGGTGGCGCAGTCGGTGAAGCGTCCGACTTCAGCCAGGTCACGATCTCGCGGTCAGTGAGTTCGAGCCCCGCGTCGGGCTCTGGGCTGATGGCTCAGAGCCTGGAGCCTGTTTCCGATTCTGTGTCTCCCTCTCTCTCTCTGCCCCTCCCCCGTTCATGCTCTGTCTCTCTCTGTCCCAAAAATAAATAAACGTTGGGGGGGGGGGGGAAGGAATAATGCTTCAATAAATATAGAAGCAGACATGAAGCATCCTACTGCACTTCCTGAGTGCTGCTTTCTTGGAGCTGACCATATGGTAAAATCTCTGGGAATTAAGCTATGTGGAAACATACATTTGTGGAATCCAGAAAATTGTTACAAAATTTGAAAAATGTTTTAGAAATAGATTTTCCAGCTCATGGTGTCCTGGAAAAATCTGATTTTTCTATGGATTGTGAGATCTGTTATGCCTATCAACTTGATAGTGCCATTCCTAATCAAGTGTGTCATAATTCCCAATGTGGACAGCTTCAAATTTTCTTCTATGAGTGGTTAAGAGGACTACTGACTAGTAGACAGAGTTTTAACATCATTTTTGGTGAATGTCCATATTGTGGTGAGCCAATAACCTTGGAAATGTCTGGGAGGAAACCCTGAAATACGAATGTAACATTTCTGTGAAGAACTAGAAACTTTAGAAATTACCAAAATGATTTTAGTTGATATCTTCAGAGAAAATAGAAAACAAAACATACTAATGTCAAGAGAAAAAGAATGGTGAACCCATAATAATACACATCCTGCCTTTGTCTCCTCACTAAGAGTAAACTGGGAAATTGTAAGACAAAATCCTGTAGAACATTCTAAGTCTGTGACCTCTATACCAGTTATAGAAGTTGTATGTGTGTCAAGATGGAGATCTTAAATTATTGAGTATCTAGACTGGTAAAATTTTGATGGGGTTCATAAAATGAATTGGGGATGAGTACGTATTTTATCTTTTGTTAAACACTTATTCATACTGGTAAAAGAATCATTTTCATTAACATTTAACAATAGTATTGTTTACTCTATATCTGTATTTATTTTTCCTTAAAGTGAAGTCTGCTGGCTGTCACTCATTAACCACTTCTTGTTTTTTTTTTAAATTTTTTTTTCAACGTTTTTATTTATTTTTTGGGACAGAGAGAGACAGAGCATGAACGGGGGAGGGGCAGAGTGAGAGGGAGACACAGAATCGGAAACAGGCTCCAGGCTCTGAGCCATCAGCCCAGAGCCCGACGCGGGGCTCGAACTCACGGACCGCGAGATCGTGACCTGGCTGAAGTCGGACGCTCAACCGACTGCGCCACCCAGGCGCCCCATTAACCACTTCTCCGTTCATTTATTTATTCCTAAAAGGTACTAATTAGATATATATTAACTAACAGGAATGTGTTATGAATTTTTAGGAGTAATGCATTTAACAGCATTCGCTGAAATTGCTTTCTTTAGATCTGCTTTGCTAGTAACCCAACATTTTTCTTTTATTTGGTTGTTAATTTGCACAAAATAGATTAAATTCGTTAATGTTTACAAAATAGATTAAAATGTACTCTTAGGAACTGCATTTATGATAAGTGTTACCCAAATGGAGTCAGGATGTAATGCCCCAAGTTAAATATTGTATTCAACCAAGATTAGTTCCTTGTTTTGCAAATGATGATTTGCTGTTCTAATTCTGTCAAATGTATGCTTACCAACTATCATTTTCAGACATTAAATACAGTTGCATGTGGGGTGCCTGGATGGCTCAGTCTGTAGAATATGTGACTCTTGATCTTGGGGTCGGGAGTTCGAGCCCCACTTTGGGAGTGGAGATTGCTTAGGAAAAAAAAGGGAAATGAAACTATGTATGTATATAAAGAGAAATCTAGGTGTATTCTAGTATCCATGCATAGAATGTCATATCAGTATCCATTTCTTCGTATATCTGTTACCTTTTTAAGGCACTTTCAGACTATCAAATATTGCAGTTTTGTATTAATATAGTTTTTAGTTAATAGTAAAAAACCGTAATGTGAAATTTCCAGTTTTATGGGGAACCATTTCTGTCCAATTAGAGCTTGAAAACTAAGGTATTTCTTAAAAAAAACAGGAATACTTAATAGTCATTTAGTAAGTATGGGTTAAGATTTTAAGTGTAGTTTCCAGAAATGAGAAAGTGAGTAACTTTAATGATTGGGTTTATAAAGTCCTTTGCAACTCAAGTGGTCTGTAATTCTTTGCTTGCAGTAATGTTGAAGGAGGACCTAATTGTCAGTGTTGTCAGCTATTGGATTCTTAAAATTATTTTTCATGATAGATACCATGTGATTTTTAAAAAATAACTCAGGAGGGGGCACCTGGTAACTCAGTTGGTTAAGCATTAGACACTTGATTTCAGCTCGGATCATGAGATCGAGCCCCACATCCTGCTCTGCACTGACAGTGCAGAGCCTGCTTGAGATTCTCTCTCCTTTTCTCTCTGCCCCTCTTCTACTTGTACTTGTGCTTGCTCTCTCTCTCTCTCTCTGTCTAAATGAATAAATAAACATTAAAACAATTAAAATTAAAAAAAAAATAAAAACTCAGGAGGAATTCAAAGAACAAAATGATAGCACTAGAACAAAACTCATTCTATTCCTGTCTACTCATTAATAGGAATAGCACTTCTCAGAAATAAAATCTATACAGATTTAAAAATTTGAATATAATTGATGCTGTGCCCTGTCTCCTTCTACTAATGAGTATTTTTCATCTATAAATCCATAGCTATATAGTTTAAAAATCTCTAATTCAATAAGAGATGAATGTCTAATAAAGCTTTTATTTTTATATTTATTATTTTTCATCAAAATATTTTTGTATGTTGTTTTGGTCATTGTGTTTACTTAACTGTTGTAAGGTTGAGTCATTCTAGGAGACATTTTTTTAACCTTAGAGTCTTGTATTCCAGAGAATCTAAAAACATTAATTTCAATATATATATGTGGTTTTGTGACACAGAGTAGGAAAATGATGGTTAATATATGACACTCAAGCATAAACATATAATACGTGAGGATAAAATTTTGTGAAGGAAGTTGAATGCAAATATGAATTCAAGGAGAAAAATAATGATCTAAAACTTTTGACTTTTATTTTTTAATTACTTTTTAGTTTTATAATTCATTTAATGGCAACCGGTAATCATCAAATTAGCAGTGGTTATCTTCAAAAGTTATTACTCTTGCTTTGCTTTCATTTTCAAGGATGATCAAATGCCTAGAGTCAGAGACATCTCCTACATAAGTTTCATTTTATGAGTCAGACTTGGTTTATCACCAGCATTGATAAAACCAGACTTAGGGAAATAACTAGGTCTGGGGACACATGCACGGTCTTAATATAGCAAATGTTTAGCCTGCAAGAATTATTGCAAAATCAGAACAGCGAAAATATTTGCAGAAACTTTTGACTTTTGAAAAAGAGCTTGTTCAAAACTGATGGCTACCAGATGGGCAGTGGGGGTGGGGTTGGGTAAAATAGGTGAAGGAGAGTAAGAGTGCACTTACCGTGATGAGCACTGGATAATGTATAGAATTGTTGAATCACTATATTGTACACCTGAAACTTACTATAATTACTGTATGTTAACTACACTGGAATTAAAAAATAGAGAGAGGTTGTTCATATATTTTTAAATGGATGTTAGTAGCTTTCAAATTACTATACTGTTGAGTTTGTAGTGAATTTACTTAAAAGAATGATGTATTTTATTTAAAAATGTCAATATATATAATTGCCACAAATTTTAACCCCTTAAGCTCATGCTGAAAAATTTTAGGTTACCTAAAATTGTACAACAATGTTTTTTAAAAATTCTTTTGAAGAATTCTCGCAAAGAGGTTTGAAGGCTACTGCTATAAGCAACTTAGGGGAAAAGCAACTAACTTTTCCCTTAGGGGAAAAGGAAGAGGAAAGAGATTAGGGATCTTGTTTAAATTATGCTAATTCTTAAAAAAATAAGGGGAAGGGGCAAATATTTAATCTTCTGGTACTACTTTTGCATGCCAGGCAGAAGCCTGAAGTCTGAAGAAGGAGAAGTGAAAGCTATTACCTTCCCTTTAGAGGCATGACCCAGAAGTTGAATCTGTCACTTCCTCTATCCATTAAATCATCGTTCAGAACCATAGACAGTTGCAAGGAAAACTGGGAGATGTAAATATTATTCTGATGGCCAGTTGCCCAGTCAAGGAAATATAGTACAGGTCTTGTTCTCATTTTCACAAATGGTTATGCAGCCTTAGTTTGGTGTTAATGATTTCCCTTCTTAACCATTCTACTGTTCTGTTCTTTTTTTCTTTTTCTTTTGTTTTCTTTTTCTTTTTTCTTTTTGGTGAGAGAGAGAATCTCAAGCAGGTTCCACACTCAGTGCAGAGCCTGACACAGGATTCAATCCCACAATCCTGGGATCATGACCTGAGCTGAAACCAAGAGTTGGATCCTCAACCAACTGAGCCACCCAGGTACCCCTCTACAGTTCTGTTCTTTAAGGCCAGAGTACGTGATAAGAACAGCAGGAGCATTATATTACTCCTTTACATTTTTTTGTCATTAAATAAGTTTTTGTGTAGGGGTGCCTGGCTGGCTCAGTCGGTTAAGCATCCGACTTCGGCTCAGGTCATGATCTCACAGCTCGTGACTTCGAGCACCGTGTTGGGCTCT
Source organism: Herpailurus yagouaroundi (assembly GCF_014898765.1). Classification (NCBI taxonomy): domain Eukaryota; kingdom Metazoa; phylum Chordata; class Mammalia; order Carnivora; family Felidae; genus Herpailurus; species Herpailurus yagouaroundi. The sequence continues at coordinate 55,366,954 of NW_024412400.1, forward strand.
GTGCTGACAGCTCAGAGCCTGCAGCCTGCTTCAGATTCTGTGTCTCCCTCTCTCTTTGCCCCTCCCCTGCTCATGCTCTGTCTCTCTCTCCTTCAAAAATAAATACACATTAAAATAAATAAATAAAGCAAATTTTTGTTTAGAGGCAATATTGACTAAGAAAGCATATTGGTATAGGATGTTCAGTAAGTAAACAGATGTTAGTCCTGGCAGAAGAATGATGGATAGGGAAAGCCTATTCAAATGCAAATTTAAGCATTTATTCTTGGTATGGTCTACATGACGAAAGGGGTCAAATAAAATCAGCCTGGCAACAGGTAGCTAGCTGTCAGGACCTTAGAGGAATGGTACCATCCTAGTGCTAGGATTTGCTACCCTGCTAGAAAATTAGGTACTCAACCTTGGCAGGGCTGGCCTCTGTAAGGGAAGATTCCTTATTGAGCTCATGCATATGCCATCCCTGCAAAACCTATTGGTACTTCGCCTATTAGATAATTGAAGACACACCTAGCAGGTGAGGGAGAAGGATGACTGACATCCATAGAAACAGTACTCCTGTGCACATGGTTATTAAGAGCCTTTTCCTGTCCCCGTGGGCTTCTGTAATAAGTTAAATGGGATATGTATTAGTGAGTCTGTTGGCTTTGTAGTAAGTTCCAAATTCACAGTGGCTTAAGTAAGATAGAAGTTTTAGTCTCCCATAATATTTTAAACATAAACAGTCTGGGGTTGATATGATATTGGGGGTCCAGGTTTATTCTAATTGCTCTGTCATCTCTAGAATATTGCTTACACGCTTATTAGTGTTTTATACTCATCACTACATTCACATGTCAGGCAGAAGCCTGAAGAAGGGAGAGTGAAAACTGATTCCCTTCCCTTTAAAGGCGAGATCCAGAAGTTGAGTCCATCACTTCCTTCTGTCCACTAAATGTTAGTTCATAGCCACAGATAGCTACATGGCAGGCTGGAAAATTCAGTACCTCAGTTATTTCAAGGGCTTACTCATCACATGCAGTCATGGCTAGTCTGCTGGACAGCATAGACATAGAAAATTTGCCTTCCTGCAGAAAGTGAGGTTGTACAGTGCTGCTTTAGGCCAAACTACCAGTTTATAGGAAATATGGAAGACAGAAGAACAAATCAAATGATGCCACAAGGAAACAACCAGCCAAATTCTAAATCTGGGCCATTCTATAAGATAAATGACCCAGTTTTATCAATTAAATGATATTTTAAAAGGATTTTAAGAGACATAACAATCAAATGTGGTTAGTAATTTTGAATCTTAATTGGAACAAACTATAACAAATACAATTTTGAGATAAGAAAATATGAATATATACTGTATATTAAATATTATTAAGGAATTATTGCTTATTTTTAAAGATATAATAATGGCATAGTGGTTATGTTAAAAAAATCTTTTTCAGTTACAAAGGCATACTAAAATGTCTGGGATTTGCTTTAAAAATATTTAAGCAAAAAGCAAACCATGGAGAGGGATAGGTGAAATGAAATTGGGAACATTTTAATAATTGCTAGTTATGTACCAGGTACATGAGAATTAATTACGATATTAAAATAAATAATAAAAATTTAAAAAAGAAATAAATATGGCAGCTGGTAATATGTCCAAGCTAACTATTGCTACACAGCTTTGAGTTGCCATATCTCTGCATTTTTCAAGGAGTCAAAACTGCAGATTTAAAAAAATAAAATCTCTTGATTTCATAAAATAACAACAATGTGGCCAAATACAATAAATAGATCAGTGGGCTTGAATTTGTTCTTAGCCATCTGGTTCTTCTCTAGGAAAAGTTTGTTTTGTTAATAAGTTGTTTCCCCCCAAATTTACAGTGTATTCAACTTCTTTAATAACTGGAAACTGGTGGTTAAGGTCAGTGTCTGGGGACTCAGAGACGAGTGACAGATTGCAACAAACTGAATGGAGCTCTGACTTTTGTCAGTGAAGGGCATATAGCCAAAGGCTTAGGTCACAACATAAGTGTATGCAGAGAGGAACAGGTGGAGATACAGTATTAGTCCTGCCATGGTGCTATGGGCTGAACTGTGTTCCCCCCACCCACAAGTTCATATGTTGAAGTCCTAACCCCTAGTACTTCAGAATGTGACTATATTTGGAGATGGGGACTTTAAAGCGGTAATTAAGTTGAAAGGGAGTCATTAGGATGGGCTGTAATCTAATATGACTGATGCCCTTATCAGAGTAGATTAGGAAGAGAGCCAGGGAAGATGGCAGAGTAGGAGGCCTCCGAATTCACATCCTCCCACAGACACACTGAGGCAAAAGCTACGTGTAATGCAACTCACTCTAAAAATGACCTGAAAACTGGTAGAACAGACTATCCACAGCTAAAGACTTAAAAGGAAGACTACATCAAAAAGGGTAGGAGAGGCAGAGATTCTGTTGCCAACCAAACCCCTGGTGTGGCAACCCACAAGTAGGAGGGACATCAGAGGCACAGAGGAGCAAAGGGGTCAAGTACCACACTGGGCACCTCCAGCCTTGGAGACCTGCACAAGGAAGATGAGCTATGATAATGTCTGTCTTTGAAAATCAGCAGGGCTTAACTCCAGGAGCTTTGGAAAGTAGCTGGGCTTAACTCTGGGAGAAGTAGATGGCTATAACTCTGCTCTTAAAGAGCCAGTGCAGTGTATCACTTGTTCCAAGATCTGGCACAGAAGTAGCAATTTGAAAAGCACCTGGGTTATATGTGAAAGATTTGTTGAATAATTTTAGGACATGTGCCAGAGGGACAGGGATCTGCAGGAGCTTTCTCTTGGAATGGAAGGGCTAGTGGGCACCATTTTTCTTGTCTTCCTTCAGCCTTTCTAGTTAAACACCTGTGGGAGGCATTTCTGACATCCTCCATTTACCTTGTCAACACCACTTGCCCCACCCCAGCTTTCCCCTTTAGACCTACCACACCCAACCTGCCTGCTATGGCAGGTGTCCAAAGTGCCTTCTACATTGCCATACCTAGTAAGCATACTCATTTGGTACTAATGTCTTCCTAGAGTGACTACCACCTGCCACACCCAGTGGAGAGTTGGAGCTGATATTGGCACCTGTCCAGAGTGACTCCTGACCCACGGAGAGGGGGACCTAGCCCCACCAACCAGCACTCCTGCAGTAGCCACAGCCCGGCCTCTCAGCTGGCAATGCAGGGATTGGGGCAAGACATGGCAACCAGTGTGCCCACATCAATCTTGGCCAGTCATTGCTTACAGCCAAGCTGGGGGCAGTTCAACCTACCAGTGTGTCCATAGCAGTTTCAGCCCACCCACAACAAGAGGGCTCACACAGCCCGCATAGAGGACCCCCTGGAGCACCAGGTTCTGTGACCAAGAGGAAATGCATTACTGGCACCACAGGACTTCTATACAGGCCACTACTTTCAAGACCAGGAGATATAAGTGACTTAACTAATATGCAAAAACAGAGAGGCAAAATGAGGAGATAGTGGAATATGTTCCAAAATAGAAGAACAAGATGAACCCCCAGAAAAAGAGCTAAATGGAGATGGAGAAATGCAATCTACCTGATTAAGAGTTCAAAGTAATGGTCATAAAGATACTCAACAGATGAGAGAAGAGTGAATGAAATCAGTGAGAACTTCAACAAAGAGATTTCAAAAAATTTAAAAAAATTTAAAAAAGAACCTATCAGAGCTGAAGAAAATAATAACTGAGCTGAAAAACACACTAGAGCGAATAATAGATTTGAGGATGCAGACGAATAGTTCAGCACTCTGGAAGACAGGGAAGTTGAAAGCAACCACTCTGAACATCAAGAAGAAAAAAAGAAGTAAAAAGTGAGGATAAGTTAGGATGAAACGACATCAAGTATACTACCATGTGCATTATAGGGGCCCTAGAAGGAGAAGAGAGAGAGAAGGGGGCAGAAAACTTGTTTTAAGAAGTAATAGCTGAAGGGGCACCTGGGTGGCTCAGTTGGTTAAGTGTCTGACTTCAGCTCAGGTCATGATCTCGTGGTTTGGGGGTTTGAGCCCCACAACGGACTCTGTGCTGACAGCTCAGAGCTTGGAGCCTGCTTCAGATTCTGTGTCTCCTCCTTTCTCTGCCCCTCCCATGCTCATGCTCTGTTTCTCTCTGTCTCTCAATAATAAATAAACGTTAAAAAATTAAAAAAAAAAAAAAGTCATAGCTGAAACTTCCTAACCTGGGGAAGGATACAGACATCCAGGTTGTAAAGGGGTAGTAGATCAATCACTTATAATGCTAGTATGAAGGTTAAAAGACACAAGTAGTAAAATCAATTATATCTACCAAAATTACTTGAAATACACAAAATAAAGATGTAAAATGTGGCATCAAATACATAAAATGTGGAGGGGGAATAAAAATGTAGTGCTCTTAGAATGTGTTCGAACTTAAGCAACTATCAACTTAATATAGACTGCTGTATACATAGGATGTTATATATGAACCTCTTGGTAAATAAAATCCAAAAACCTATAATACATGCACATACACACAACAAGAGAAAGGAATCCCAGCATAACATTAAAGAAAGTCATCAAACCTCAAGGGCAGAGAGTTAGAGAAGAAAGGAACAGAGAACTACAAAAACAACCAGAAAACAATTAACAAAATGGCAACAAGTTCATACTTATTATTAATTACCTTGAATATAAATTGACTAAATGTTCCTATCCAAAGAAATAGGGTGAGTTTAGTTGGTTAAAATACAAGACCTATCTATACACTGCTTACAAGAGACTCACTTTAGACCTAGAGACACATACAGACTGAAAGTGAAAGGGATGGGAAAAGATATTCCATGCAAATGGAAGCAAAAAAAAAAAAAAAAAAAAAAAAAAAAAAAAAAGCAAAAACAAAAACTGGGATAGCAAGACTTGTATCAGACAAAATAGACGAAACAAAGACTGTAACAAGAGACAAAGGACATTACATAATGATAAAGGGAATGATCTAACAAGAGGTTATAACAGTTGTAAATATCTATGCACCCAACATAGAATCACCAAAATATATAAAGCAAATATTAACGGACATAAAGGGAGAAATGATAATAATACAATAATAGTAGGGGACTTTAACACCTTACTTGCATCAATGGATAGATCATCTAGACAAAGAAATCAATAAGGAAAGAGTGGCTTTGAATAACATATTAGACCAGATGAAGTCAATAAATAATACTGAACATTCCAACCAAACAGCAGAATACATATTCTTTTCAAGGCACATGAAACATTTTCCAGGCTAGATCACATATTAGGCTCCGAAACAAGTCTCAATAAATTGAAGAAGGTTGAAATCATATCAAGCAGCTTTTCCAACCTCAACAGCTTGAAACCAGAAATCAATTACAAGAAAAAAAAAAACTAGAAGGAATACAAATGCATGGAGTCTAAACAGCATACTACTCAACAACCAATGGGCCAAAAAGAAACCAAAGAAATAAAAAAAAAAAATACTTGGAGATAAATGAAAATGGAAACAACAGGTCACTATCTTTGGGACTCAGTGAAAGCAATTTTAAGAGGGAAGTTTATAGTAATTCAGACCTACCTCAAGAAACAAACAAACAAACAAATCTCAAATAAGCAATCTAACCTTACACATAAAGGATCTGGAAAAAGAAATCACAACAAAGCCCAAAGTTGGTAGAAGGAAGGAAACAACAAAGATCAAAATGGGAATAAATAAAATAGAGACAAAACAACAATAGAAAATATCAATGAAACTAAGAGCTTGTTCTTTGAAAAGGTAAATGAATAGATAATACTTTAGCCAGACTTATCAAGAAGAAAAAAGCAAGGACTCAAATAAATAAAATAAAAAATGAAAGAAGTTACAAGTGCCCCACAGCAATACAAAGAAGGGATTATTAGACTACTATGAAAAATTATATGCCAACAAATTGGACAAACTAGAAAAAATTGATAAATTCTTGGAAACATACAATCTTCTGAGACTGAATCCAGAAATAATAGATAATCTGAACTAATAGGAATGAAATTGAATCAGCAAAACAAACAAATAAACAAACAAAACAAAACACCCAACAAAAAATCTAGGACCATATGGCTTCACAAGTGAATTCTACCAAACATTTAAACAAATGTTTTTAATGTTTATTTTTGAGAGAGAGAGACAGAGCACAAGTGGGGGAGGGACAGAGAGAAAGAGAGAGACAGACAGAATCCAAAGCAGACTCCAGGCCTTGAGCTGCCAGTCCAGAGCCTGACATGGAGCTCAAACTCGTGAACTGTGAGATCATGACCTGAGCCAAAGTCAGATGCTTAACTGACTGAGCCACCCAGCGCCCTCTACCAAACATTTAAAGAAGAGTTAATATCTATCCTTCTCAAACTATTTCAAAAAAAGTAGAAAAGGAAGGAATGCTTATAAATTCATTCTATAAGCCCACCATTACCCTGATACCAAAACCAGACAAAGACACTACCAAAAAAAAAAAAAAAAAAATCTATCTATCTATCTAGATAGATAGATAGATCCATCCCTGATGGACAGAGATGCAAAAATCTTCAACAAAATATTGGCAACTGAATTCAACAATACATTAAGAGGATCATTCACCACAATCAAGTGGGATTTATTCCAAGGATGCAAGGATGGTTCAATATCCACAAATCATGTGATACACCACATTAGCAAAATGAAGGATAAAAAAAGCCATACAATCTTAATAGATGCAGAAAAACCATTTAATAAAATTCAATATAGCTCTCCACAAAGTAGGTATACATACCTTAATATAATAAAAGCCATATATGACAAACCCACAGCTAACATCATACTTAATGGTGAAAATCTGAAAGCTTTTCCTCTAAGATCAAGAGAAGGATGTCTACTCTCACCACTTTCATTCAACATAGTACTGCAAGTCCTAGCTACAGCAATCAAACAATAAAAAGAATTAAATCATCCAAATGGCAAGGAAGAAGTAAAACTGTCACTATTAGCAGATGATATGAAACCCAAAGTCTCCACCAAAAATAATATTAGAATAGTAAATGAATTCAGTAAAGTTGTAAGATACAAAATTAATATACAGAAATCTGTTGCATTTCTATGCACTAATTACAAAGTAGCAGAGAGAGAAATTAAGAAACCAATCTAATTTACAATTGTATCAAAAAGAATAAATACCTAGTAATAAATTTAACCAAGAAAGTGAAAGACCTGTATTCTGAAAAGTGTAAGACAGGGATGAAAAAAATTGAATATGATACAAGTAAATGGAAATACATGTATCATCTTAGAAGAATTAATATTGTTAAAATGTCCATAGTACCCAAAGCAATCTCCAAATTCTATAATATTCTATTCTATTCTATTCTATTCTATTCTATTCTATTCTATTCTATTTCTAGAAAGAGTGCAAGCAGGGGAGAGGTGCAGAGAGAGAAAAAGAGAATCCTAAGCAGACTCCATGCTCAGCATGGAGCCCAACATGGGGCTAAGTACCATGACCCTGGGATCATGACCTCAACTGAAATTAAGAGTTGGATGCTCAACCAACTGAGCCACCCATATGCCCCAGCAATCTACAAATTCAGTGCAATCCCTATCAAAATACCAACAGTATTTTTTACAGAACTAGAACAAATAATCCTAAAAATTTGTATGTAACCACAAAAGACCCCAAATAGCCAAAACAATCTTTTTTCTTTAAATTTTTTTTCAACGTTTTTATTTATTTTTGGGACAGAGAGAGACAGAGCATGAATGGGGGAGGGGCAGAGAGAGAGGGAGACACAGAATCAGAAACAGGCTCCAGGCTCTGAGCCATCAGCCCA